>NC_134495.1:35713872-35983872 GCF_040206685.1 Ascaphus truei
TGCAGCATGTCTCCCTAGCAGGCAGTGTGTCTCTCTCCCTGGCAGTGCAGCATGTCTCCCTAGCAGTGCAGTGTGTCTCTCTCCCTGGCAGTGCAGTGTCTCTCTCCCTGGCAGTGCAGTGTCTCTCTCCCTGGCAGTGCCGCTGATGCCCGTCTCCATGCTGACTCAGTGGCTGTAGCTGCACAGCAGGCCCTATAAGCGTGTCGAGCCGCCCGAATTCTGTCTCAGGACCTGGAGGGAGCTTCTGGAGACACCAGGTGTGTGTGAGTGTGTGTACTGCATGTGTGTATCTGTTTCTGTATGTGTGTTTGTCTGTGTGTGTGTCTGTCTCTGTGTGTATGGGACTGTCTATGTCTGTCTCTGTATGAGTGTACTGTGTGTGTGTGTGTGTGTGTGTGTGCCTGCCTCTGTATGTATGTACTCAGTGTGTGTGTCTGTCTCTGTGTGTAGTGTGTGTCTGTCTCTGTATGTGTTTACTGTGGGTGTCTGTCTCTGCGTGTAGTGTGTGTCTGTCTCTGTATGTGTTTACTGTGGGTGTCTGTCTCTGCGTGTACGGTCTGTGTGTGTCTGTCTGTATATGTGTACTCTGTGTGTGTGTGTCTCTGTCTGTCTCTGTGTGTACTGTACTGTGTGTGTGTCTCTGTGTGTGTGTCAGTAACGGTTCTGAGAGACCCCGCAAGTTCTTTGGATCGCCAACCCAAGACACGGAGCTCAAGAAACGATTTTTATTTGCAAGAGCAACAGAATAGAAGCACACAAACATACACAAAGCACACAAACATACACAAAGCACACAAACATACACAAAGCACACAATTATCCACTTTGTGACCCACCTCCCACCTGGTAAGGGATTGTATTTGTTCCCACAGCGTAGGTTATCAGGAGGTGGTGCCAGGCGTAGCCGCAATGGTCCCCTCTGTTTCCGGGTTGGGGAAACACTCCCTTATGGGGTACAGCAATGTCCTGGGGGCGCTTGGAGAGCGGGCGCCACAGGAGGTAAAAACAGTCCGTGTCCTCGGTGCAATTACCGGTAGAGGCTGGTGCCAACTAGTCAGGGGACCGACCTCCACTGGTTAGTTGGTGCAAGGGTTAAAGGTCTCAGCTCTCCGCTGCAGGCAGAAGCTGATGGCTGGAGGAATTCTTCAAAAATACTTTGGTTTCTTGCTCAGGACGCACCAGAGCGTATGGAACCGGACCCCCTCACACAGACAGGGGTTTACTTCCGATAGTCCCAGTCAGAGTCCTACTGCAAGCTGGACCCAGGAACTTAGTCTCCCGCAAGAGACTCACAGTACACCCCGCACAGTATACAGATCCAGTCCCCTCAAGAACCGGGTGCAGAGACAGACTGTCAGGCTGAGCTGTTCTAAGACACACACACACACACACACCACACACACACACACACACACACACACACACACACACACACACACACACACACACACACACACACACACACACACACACACACACACACACACACACACACACTCTAGTACAGTTTGGGGCTTTCAGTTATACCTCATACTTCAGAGAGATGCCAGAATGTCTGTGCGCATCAAACGGTTCCTGGCCTCTTTAGATCTGGCTGCGTTAGGGCGCGAACTGCTGACACTCTATGCCCTAGAGTGTGGAACAGGGCTTGGGAGACTGGGGATGTCTTGGCAAGTGTTAGATTACACCCTTTGATGAGCCCCACCACTGGATTCCTTGGACATGCAAGCAGAGGCATTAGTAAGCATGGAAGGGATGTCACCTGGCCAGCTGTTCCTTCGTTAGAAATGAAGGAATAAACTTATAATGTCCACATCTGTTACTGGGGGTGAACCCCGAACCCCCTAAAGGATTAGGATTCATGGGGATAGGATGTCCTACTGGCTCCCAGGGTCCAGTATCAGGGGACCCCTGTGGGGAGTTTCTAGGACCTCGGGAACCGAAGTTAGGGCCAATTTAGCAGATTGGGGCGTTTCAGGGGAAAGGATATAACACTGGTCTTTCCAGCAAAAGAATCATTTTTTCAATTACCCGGAAGTGGTTCCCCGAGACTCTGGGTTTTTCCCCCACAAAGTTTCGCCCTTCTAGCAATTGTGTGGCGGGTACCAGAAACTAGTTGCAAGCCCCAGCGGCTCCGGAGTTATAACCCCAAACAGGCTACTTAGGAAATGGGTCCAATCCCACTTAGGCCCACAAACAGGTACAATACAAACACATATGAAGTGACAGGGGACAAGGACATACATTCACAGGGGGGACACAGCAATAATACATTTATACACATGTTCCCATGGTGTGGGGGGCCGGTATCTTTAGGGTGCAACCCAGAGATATCATAGCACCCACGTCACAATGTGTGTACTGGACTGTGTGTGTGTCTGTCTCTGTATGTGTGTACTGTGTGTGTCTGTCTCTGTTTGTGTGTACTGTGTGAGTGTCTGTCTGTGTGTATGTGTGTGTGTGTGTGTGCGTGTGTCTGTCTGTCTGTGTATACTGTACTGTGTGTGTCTGTCTTTGTATGTGTGTACTGTGTGAGTGTCTGTCTGTCTTTGTATGTGTGTGTCTGTCTGTGTGTGTGTGTGTGTGTGTGTGTGTGTGTGTCTGTCTGTGTATACTGTACTGTGTGTGTCTGTCTTTGTATGTGTGTACTGTATGAGTGTCTGTCTGTCTTTGTATGTGAGTATGTCTGTCTGTTTGTGTGTATGTGTGTGTGTGTGTGTGTGTCTGTCTGTCTTTCTGTGTATACTGTACTGTGTGTGTCTCTCTTTGTATTTGTGTACTATGTGTGCATCTGTGTGTCTGTCTCACACACAAACATACATACACATATGCACACACATACACAGTGATGCCCACACCACATGGTAGCATTTTATAGTCCCAGATTAAGGCAGGAAAAATAGTATTTCTCTATATGAGGTTTTTTTACAGGGATAAATAAGAAACTAGCAGGCCCACCGTCCTTTAAGTCTAAATAAAATCATAAAAGAAACTCCTACTCGTCTTAGGAGACTAACTACAGCACATTCAGCTTCAACCCATACTACCTGGATGGACAGCTAAGCTGGTTACCACCCCAAACAGGTACTATTATAGCTGAACATATATAGTTTCTGAACACAGCAATAAAGTGCTTCGCTTATCTGTTACTCCAGGGTTTGGAGTAGACATCCCCGCTTCAGCACGGTCCTCGCGTCCTTCTTTCCTATGGGAGCTCGACCCCACGAGAACTCAGAGAATCTCTCTTCTGTCAGCCCAATGTTAAGGACATGACATCCCCCTCTTCAGCACAGTCTTTCGTCCTTCCTTCCTGGGATTAACACCCAGGCAGTCCCAGCAGGCTCAGTGACTACCGTCCAGCGGGTCTAGGGTGTGTGCCAGCTTCCACAGCTGGGGAGAACTCTTCCTCTGTCCCCTTCTCTGGGACAGCAGTCTCTCTCTGTGCGTAGTAACTTCCTGACTTTTAAACACCACGTACAATCAGGAGTTCAGCCTGCTCAATTAGCCAGCAGCTGTTGCTGGCTTCTCTAGGGAGATTAACTCTCTACGTTGGAAAGTGCCATAGATGCCCTATTCCAGCACACCTAGAGACAGTGATGTATCACCATAAACACACTTTATATATATACAGTGGTTGACCAAATCACCAAAAATCTACTCGCCACACAAAAAAATCTACTCGCCACCTAGTACCAAACGTGTGCTGCTTGGGCCAATATTTACTCGCCCGGGGGTTAAATCCACTCGCCCGGGGCGAGCAAATGTATAGGTTTGTCGAACACTGCATATTATGTATAAGTATATATATATATATATATATACTATACTATACTATACTATATATATATATATTCACACACACACACACCAGGAAAGGAGTTTCACCAGCAACAAAGGAAATGGTTATTTACAGTAAGGGCAGTTACAGTGTGGGATTCATAAAGGCTTACTGTGCCTACCCCGAGATTTACTTACTCCTACCTACAGACTGAGACTCACAGTTTTGTGGAAGTAAACATTTTGGTCACAGCTTTATTACTTTAACATTTAAAAATAAACTGTCAGCTTAGTCAATAGTCATTTTACAGTCTGGCGGGAGCCCTTCTCCAAACCGCCCTATTCTCAGTATCGTCAGACGGGAGCCCTTCTCCTAACCGCCCTATTCTACCGTCTGGCGGGAGCCCTTCTCTTAACCGCCCTATTCTCACTATTGTCAGACGGGAGACCTTCTCCAAACCGCCCTATTCTACCGTTCTGGCGGGAGACCTTCTCCAAACTGCCCAATTCTACCGTCTGGCGGGAGCTGTTCTCCTAACCGCCCTATTCTACTGTCAGGTGGGAGACCTTCTCCAAACTGCCCCATTCTACCGTCTGGCGGGAGACCTTCTCCAAACTGCCCCATTCTACCGTCTGCGGGAGCCCTTCTCCAAACTGCCCTATTCTACGGTCTGGTGGGAACCCTTCTCCAAACCACCCTATCTCCGTATCGTCTGGCGGAGCCCTTCTCCAAACCGCCCCTATTCTCAGATCATAAACAAAAAATGGATTGGCACGAAACAGCAGAGTCCCAGAAATAAGCACCATCAGCTCACCAGTAGATTGGAAGGTTAAAAAAGTTTAACGAACTACATAAAAAAACAAAAAAACAACAAAATACAACAGAAAAAAACCTCCTACGCGTTTCAGGCTCTAAAAGCCCTTCTCCAAACCGCCCTATTCTCTGTATCATCTGGCGGGAGCCTTCTCCAAACCGCCCTATTCTCTGTATCATCTGGCGGGAGCCGTTCTCCAAACCGCCCTATTCTCAGTATCGTCAGACAGGAGCCCTTCTCCAACCGCCCTTTTCTTTGTATCATCAGGCAGGAGCCCTTCTCCAAACTACCCTATTCTCAGTATCTTCAGACGGGAGCCCTTCTCCAAACCGCCCTATTCTCGGTATCGTCTGACGGAAGCCCTTCTCCAAACCGCCCTATTCTCAGTATCGGCTGACGGGAGACCTTCTCCAAACCGCCCTATTCTCAGTATCGTCAGATGGGAGACCTTCTTCAAACCGCCCTATTCTCGGTATCGTCAGACGGGAGCCTTCTCCAAACTGCTCTATTCTACGGTCTGGTGGGAGCCCTTCTCCAAACCGCCCTATTCTCAGTATCGTCAGACAGGAGACCTTCTCCAAACCGCCCTATTCTCAGTATCGTCAGACGGGAGCCTTCTCCAAACCGCCCTATTCTACGGTCTGGTGAGAGCGCTTCTCCAAACCGCCCTATTCTACGGTCTGTTGGGAGCCCTTCCCTTGCCAACGGGATTCCCTTGCCAACGTGTCAATCTCTCTCTGAGTGCTGCGGACTTCCTGTTTGTTGTATCTCTCCTGGACTGGTTGGTGTTCCCTGTCTATCTGCGAGAACCTGTTCTTCCTGTCAAGTATATGTTTCATTTCTTTTTTTGGTTTATAGTTTCATGTTTGTGGGCACTCAGCATCTTTTTATTTGTGTATCTATAACTGTATACACACACACACACCACATACACACACACACACATACATCCCTGTGTTCCTGTCTCTCAGGTCCCGGGTATGTGCAGGACGGGAGAGTGCAGTGCTGAGCGAGAGCTCCGTGGTTTATCCAGTGCCCCCCTGAGCTATGTCACAATGGGACCCCTTGTCTGATGTGACCCCCGAACTCAGCCTTCCCCCCAGTCACCCGGACACCCCTCCAGGACCAACGTGCAGCCAGCACCGAGACGGAACCCCCTGCATCCCCATCCAGGAGGAGGAGAACCCCCCAGAGGAGTGGGGGTGTCTACACTCCCCCAATGCCGCAGGAAACCAGGAGCCACAGGAACCCCCACCCCTCATGGGACTTGAGAACCCCACACCTATCCCAGACTGCACAGGGGGGGCCGAGGATGTGGGGGGGGGACAGGTGCCCCCCCAAAAAACACGTATGCAAATGGTAAAGGGGCAAAGGACTGTACAGTATAATGGCTGTCCCTCTCTCAATAATATCTCCTTATTCTGTCTGCCTCTTCTCTTTCTCTCTTTCCCTCCCCTTCTGTCTCTTTCCTCTCTCTCCCCTTTCCCCCTCTCTCATATATCTCTCTCTCCTGTCTCTCCCATGTCTCACTCCTCTCTGTGTCATGTCTCTCTCTCCTCTCTCTCTTAAGATGCTGACCCTCTCGTGGTACCTGTCATGCTGTTTCTTGATGTCTCTTTCCTATGTTTCTCTCCTGTCTTTTGTCTCTTTCCCCTCGCACCTCCCATGCCTCTCTCTTCTCTCTGTCCCCCTCCCTCCCTCACGTCTCTCCTCTCTCTCTGTCTCTTTCCTCTCTCATGCCTCTCCTCTCTCTCACGTCTCTCCCCTCTCTCACAGTCTCACCCTCTCTCAGTCTCTCCCTTCTCTCTCATGTATCTCTCACGTCTCTCCCTCTCTCTCACGTCTCTCTCCACTCTCTCACATCTCTCTCCCCTCTCTCATGTCTCTCTCCTCTCTCTCACGTCTCTCCCCCTCTCACGTCTCTCCCCCTCTCTCACGTGTCTCCCCTCTCTTTCACGTGTTTCCCAGCTCTCCTCACGTCTCTCCCCCTCTCTCTCTCACGTCTCTCCCCTCTCTCTCTCACGTCTCTCCCCTCTCTCTCTCACGTCTCTCCCCTCTCTCTCTCACGTCTCTCCCCTCTCTCTCTCACGTCTCTCCCCTCTCTCTCTCTCACGTCTCTCCTCTCTCTCTCTCACGTCTCTCCCCTCTCTCTCTCACGTCTCTCTCTCTCACGTCTCTCCCATCTCTCTCTCACGTCTCTCCCCTCTCTCTCTCACGTCTCTCCCCTCTCTCTCTCACATCTCTCTCTCTCATGTCTCTCCCCTCTCTCTCTCTCACGTCTCTCCCCTCTCTCTCTCACATCTCTCCCCTCTCTCTCTCACATCTCTCCCCTCTCTCTCACAGGATGCTGACCCTCTCGTGGTAGCTGCCGTGCTGTTTTTCGATGTCTCGCTTGCGTTTCTCATCTCGTACTTTCTGACATGACGAGATGCAGACGCGCCCCTGTATGACGCTCTCTCGCACGCCGTCTGTCTCTTCTCTCTGTCTCTCCTTCTCTACCTCTGTCCCCTAATGTTTACATATAAAGGGCTCTCTCTTTCTCTGAAGAAGTCTCATTAATTCCAGTATAATGACAATAAGGACAAGGACTGTTCAATTCCCCGTCCTTTTCGTTGTTTTTTCCTTCTCTTTAATGCCCTCCACCCATTTGTATCCTCTCCCCCCTTCTCTCTCTCGCCTTCTCTCTCCCCTCTTTCTTCCTCCTCTCTCTCCTCTCTCTCTCTCTCTTCCCCCCCTCTCTCTTCCACTCTCTCTTCCCCCTCTCTTTCTCCTCCCCCTATCTTTGCCCCCCTCTCTTTCCCCCCTCCCTTTCTCTCTCTCTCTCTCTCTCTCTCTCTCTCTCTCTCTCTCTCTCTCTCTCTCTCTCTCTCTCTCTCTCTCTCTCTCTCTCTCTCTCTCTCTCTCTCTCTCTCTCTCTCTCTCTCTCTCTCTCTCTCTCTCTCTCTCTCTCTCTCTCTCTCTCTCTCTCTCTCTTTAAGGAATGTGATCACCCTGTATATTTGCAAGATTTTTCCTTTGCAGAAATAAATACCCCTCTCTCCCCCCTCCCCCATGCTTGTTACTCCCCCCCCCCCCTTTTTCATAGCATGCTCCACACTCCTGTTTTTGTAGCATTTTCTAAGCAGGGTTCTCCCTTTCTCTTTTTCCTCTTTTGCACTTTTTACTGGGATGGGGCACGGCCTTTTCTGTGAGAAACCCCCCCCAAAAAACTCGAATTCCTACGCCCGTTTGCAAAACCCCTGACCCGTGAGATGCAAAAACCAGAAAAATACAACCGGAAGTAATAAAACATGGAAAATAGGAAGTGTGTGTGTAAATTACTGGGGCAGCCACATGGGGGCAGTGTGTGTTATTGTCACGGGAGACCAGGCACTTACACCTTTTATACGGGGATCATAACACTAAGCAAAACAAGGTGGTAAAATAAATTGTCATTTATTCACTTAAAATAGGCTAAGTATAATGAAACACAACATACACGAGAAAGACACACTTACTGGGGGTCTGAGGCAAAGAACTAGCTTTTCCTGGTTGAAACAGGCACAGAAACAAAGTTTCTAATTGACCGGGACTTGTTCCCAAATGTCCTGGAAATCAAATCGGCACTAAGTTCCTGACGCCACCGTTCTCTTCTTCCGGAGATGCTGAAATCCCTTGACCAGGAGTTAGTCCCAAACATCCTGTTTTCGGTGTGTACTTCCAGGCACGACCGCTACGTTCAATTCTCAGAACTTGGCCCCAAAAAGTGGGACTTCGAAAATGTCTCGCCTTGAAATCTCTGAAGCCGCCTCGCTGCTATTTCTCCGAGAGCATCTTTTGGTCGTTTCAAATTTGCCGCTGCTGTTCTGGCGCTTACAATCTGAGCTCCGGATTGGCTGAGGGTTTATTTTAGTATTTCAGAATTCATTCATGAAATACTGCAGCCAATCTGAGCGTGGGAGAATTCCTACCAGCCAATCAGAGCGCTGACAGTCTAGTGAAGCCGGGCAAGCGTGGATTCAGAATCTGACATGGGCAGGCACCAACCTGGCACCTCTGCCACTTGTCATGCAGCAGCCACCCGCTGAGTTAGGCTCCTCAAAATCTGGGTTGGGGCAAATGGTGGTCCGATGACTTCCATTCACCCCAGGACGTGAGTACTTGAGCTTAACTCCAGTGCCCAAATGGTTTCATACTTGGCAATCTCTGAGGCTTTCATGTCCGGGACCTGAGCAGACTTGATGGCACCAAGCTTGGTAGCCACATGGTCTCACGGAACCCTGGACCTGGAAGTACCAGCTCATACACCGTGCACAAGCATATACACACATTAAACATACTGTTTAATAAAATATATATACTTTATACTTTCCTAAGTCTTATGGTTATGGGGAACAGAATAAGAAGCTGCACTTTTATTCCTACTAGCCAGATTCCCCACACACTATAAACTGGACTTAGACTTTAAAACTCCTTGCAACCTTATGTATGGTTGGAGCACCCCCAGAACCCCTATACCGGGTTCTGGGTTACCTGGGCTTTAACTGGGTAACCCCTCTGATACTAGGGACCCCTTTACTGTTCTAGGGCTACCACACATCCCTATACCCGATTTACCTTTCTGGTCTGTGCTGAAGCAGGGAATCCTAGTGGGGAGTCGTGCAAGCGTTTTCAATGGGAGATTTTGCCTGAGCAATGTATCTGAGAATCCGTCCTGATTCCCGGGTATATTTTTGGGGTATCCAGCAACTCTGGAACCCGGCTACCGAGACACATTCTGACAAGACTTTCTCCGTAAAACCCCCCTTGAAACTCATAGCCCAGCAACCTCTCCGTGCTGGCACACCTGGAAAGGTAAAAACAAAAATTCTTTATTGTCGCACATTTTTACAAAAAGCATTAACAATCACTGGGCTCAAGAGCTGACACTCCCGAACCCCAATACGTGGATCAGAGGTAACCATGCGGGCTTAACCTTTATTGTTGAGCCTGGTTACCCCCTCACCGTCACAGAGATAATGGCTGGTTGAGGGACCTCTTCGGGGGTGAAAAGTGGGAGCGCTTGTGGGCGTGATTATTAACCCTTGTCCCATATGCAGGTCGTGTGCTCGCCGGGTGCCATACGTGACACTCCCCCATGCACCTTCCTCCCCCCACCTCCCTCCCCCACGTCTCTCAATCCCCACTCACCCCCCCCCCACTCACCCCCCCCCACTCACCTCCCTCTCCACTCACCTCCACCTCTCCCCCACCCTCCTCCACCTCTCCCTCTCCACTTACCTCTCTCCCCCACTCCATCAATACCCCATTCACCTCCCTCCCACTCCCACCTCCCTCACGGCTCCTCCACTCGCCTCCCTTCCCCAACACCCCCCACTCACCTACAAATACATATATAAAAGCTTTATAAAAGAGGTCTGACACGGCGCTAATTTTTACTATATTTTCAGTCCCTTTTTATGAAAAAACAGAGAAATGAAGAGCGCACACTTAGTGCGTGTAGAGTAACACAATTTTAATAAAATATGGACAACACAAAGGTCCGCTAGCAATATATAAATCCCAAACGTACCATGATAAAATGTCAGCCCAGTGCTGCTGTTTTCGCTGATGGAGAGACTGAATTAAGCCTTTAGGGCTAGTAGTCTCTGAGGAATATAGCTTAGTTCTGATGACAAACTGCAGGTGATTAACGTGACCTACAAAGTCCCGTAACGACGATATTCCATGCGGTGGGGAGAAACATATGAATGGATCGGCTACTCCGGCGGCTAGTGGGTATGTTGGAGTATTCTTGATAAAATAAAGTAAGACCCTCTGCTGTTTTAAGAAAGCTCCCAATGTCGCTGATTCCGGATCAACGCCGGCCGCGCGTCCGTCAGCTGGGAGCACAGGAAGTAATTATGGGTAGGTCTCAGCAAACCTGATGTAGATAAAGTCTGCTTACCCAATCGTAGGTGCACGCCGGGATACCTGATCCTGTGAGTGAGTGGTGTCCGCAGTTGTCCATTTATTCGGTGAAGTCCTCTGGGTCTCAGTTCTTGAATCCATTGTTATCAGGCTGGATACAGCTGAGCTGAAATCCACTCCAGCTCCTCCTCCAAAGGAATGGCTCTGTGAGAATAAGCCTAACACCAACTCACTGTCCTGCACCGGGGAAATCCTCAGAACAGCTGATCCACTGGGGTTGACGTGATGATGTGCCCTACGCGTTTCGTCAGCTATGACGATGACTTCATCAGGGGCACCTGCTGGGTGTGCTACTGGCATATCTGTGGCTGACTTGATACACTCTGATTGGTTGATTGAAAAATGGCAGATACAATTGCAAAACAGTGACAGCTGTGCAAATGATACAATGGGCGTATACAACTTCATAGAACTATACTGCACATACTGTATATACAACAACAATATATACAAATGATAAAGAATAATAATGTATAAAGGAATAACATGACACACAAGCAATGGAGTCATTCTTCAGCTGGTTTTTACTAATTATTAAGTTGCGAGCCATACCTAGAAATATGATCACATGACAGAAAAAGATATTACAAACCGATATATTACCCTTTTTACATGGACATAGCATAAAAACATATAACATTTGATTGGCTAGAGTAATACATCTGTGACGCATACTAGAATAATGTGCGGCAATGTGTGCTGTTACTTTTAGTTGATTAGTCAAAGAAGGAGGTAAGCCGAGGTCGTCTGTAGAAAAATACTGTGAACAACACTTTTGATGCCCAGTCCAGATGCAGATAAGTCCAAGACGCCGCTGCTTCAGTCAGCGCGCCCGCACTGCATGCAGGCGGCGCGTGGAGAGGCGTGACCACTACCTGCGGTCCGTAGGGAGCGAGAGCGGGGGTGGGGTGGTTTGAGCGGAGGGCTGCAGCGGGGGTCTCCCGGGCTGCAAGAGGGTGCAGCGAGCCCCACATGCCCTCTGCTTCTCGCTCTCCTTGCTGCTCCCCCCCCGCCCCCCGGTCGGTCCATCCATCCGTCCCCGGTCCCCCGTCCCCCCACACACACATACACACATACACACACACACACTTCCCCCCCCTACCTTCTGGAGGTGGGGGAAGCTCTGACACTCCCGCCCCCGGTGCTGATAGGCTCACCAGCGCACCACGTGACGCGTCACCGCTCGGGATCGCAATACTCTTGCATCCCCTGGCGGCTGACGCATCACAGCGCGTAGTGAGCATCATCGGAAGGAGGCAGCAGGGACAGACAGGCAGGAGGTAAGGGACTGGTTTCCCGCGCGCACGCCCGTGCGGCCGCCCGCAGCGGGTCCTCTGCCTAAGAAAGTAATGTCCAAGAGTAAAAAAATGAAGAAAACGGCTACAAAATGGGCGTATGAAACAGTTACAGACCAGGTTAAAATGTGAGACAGCCTTAGATTTGAAAGAACTTAGACTGGTGGTGGATGTAAATTCAGTCAATCACACGTCAGTTGAAACCACCATGAGATGGCATTGGGGCATTTTGACACATGATCCTATCATCGAGGGACATGTGGACAGGCTCCCCTCTTTTATATACAGGAGGGCCCCGGGCATGCGCCGGGTTCCGTTCTAAGGGCCCGCCATAAAGCGAAAATTGCCGGAAAGCGGAACCATCGATTTTCGGCGTGTGCACATGCGCAAACCGGCAATTCCCCCCTTCAGCGCCTGCGCAACCTCCGTTTGGCACGCGCAACCTCCATTCTGCGCATGCGCACCCTCGTCAACCACCCGTTCTGCCGCATGCGTGACCCCTCACTTCCCCGTTCTGAGCAGGCGCAGACATGGCGTCCCCCTTCTCGGTACCGCCGTAACAGCGGATCGCCGAAGAGCGGGGGCGCCAAGATGCGGGCTTCCTGGTTGTTCCTCCAATCTCGCGAGACGGGCCCGCTGACGTCACTCAGCCGAGATTTCGGCAGCAACTCGACTACACTGTCCAGGGGTGATCAGGAGATTCTGCTGGATGTAGATACTGAATAGGGGAGCTAAGAGTTTGTCTTAGAGCCTCCACCCTACGCATTTCGTCCTGGAACTAGGAACTAGGACTTCATCTGGGGAATGTATATATGTATCCCTCTTACCCCCACCCTAAGTGAGATTGGGGTGGGTAGGTGTATCTGACTACGTATCAGTGTGGTGCTGTACCTGTTTGGCAACCAGGAGGGCTGAGCTGCCACGGGGAACCTGGGGTATGTACTTACACTCGGTGCAGCGCCTCCACTGATGAGGGATCCCAACGTGGTGGGAGTGTGCCCTCACCAGAACAACCATACAGTAAATACACACAATGTAAATAAACAGAATTTACTGAGCATGAACGATAACTTCAATGAAACTCTCTTTGCATAACATGAATACATCATTACATCATAGGAATAACATTGCATCACCCTGCATGCATACCATCCCCTCAGCCCACATGTCCATCATCACATCACCCTCAGTCCCTTTGATAATAATGTGCTTGGACACTTATCCCTTGACTGTCCACAACAATAAAGAGAGTGTGAGTGTGAGGGATAGCGCTTCCCTGTGTTGCGGCCCGGTGGTGCACTTATTATACTACCTCCCTGATCACTGCTCCTGATCAGGATAATCCTTGGAACGCAGCAACACCGCACAGTGATATCACGCCGCACTGCGCTGCTCTCTGCAGGAATGGATGCACACGCTGACTCCACAGGGGAGGGAATTGTAGTCCACTCAGGACCTTTTTAGCATTGGGACCGCGTGCGCTATCTTTACTGCGCCTGTGCGAAGCTGTAATGGCCGCCACTGCTCTCTTCTGTGCCTGCGCGACCTTGGGGAGTCCCTGCACTACGGAGCGCCATCTCTGCCCCTTCGCGCTCACAATATTGGCCGCTGCATCGCGTCTGCGCATGCGCGAGCCTCCGCGCCTGTGCGGACATAACAAAGATGGCGGCGCCGTGCCTCTGACGCCACCGGAAGGACTCTTTGGGGACCTGGCTACATTTATATATTTTAAATTATGGTGGGTGAAAAAGGCGACAGAAAACCTCCACTGTTAGCATATAGCCAATAAAGAATATCACTTGTGAGCACATTCACATGTCTTAGGTCTGCAACCCTGCCTTTCAACCATTATCACCTCGCATACAGTGCTCCCACTGCAGCAAGGGATTCTGGGAGATTATGTCATTTGCATGTCATCTCCCAGAATCCCTTGCTGCAGTGGGAGCACCGTATGCGAGGTGATAATGGTTGAAAGGCAGGGTTGCAGACCTGTCTAAGACATGGGAATGTGCTCACAAGTGATATTCTTTATTGGCTATATGCTAACGGTGGAGGTTTTCTGTCGCCTTTTTCACCCACCATAACTTAAAATATTTTTATTTTAAAATAATATTTATTATATACACTTATATATAGTATTCACCACATATACACATTTGTATACACATATTAGTTAAATAAAAGTTTATTTCTCCTATGGCTGAGTATTGCTTTACCCATACAGCTACTTTGGTTGTATTTGGACATTTCACTCAGGACATTGTACCCTATATTCCATCTCAGGGTTCAACATATAGTGATTTGCACACTCTTCCCTATGTGAGCCCTTCCACGTCAGATCCCTGTGTTCATATGGTTGCAACCTATAGGCCTGTAGGGATGTTTAGAATCAGACAGTTGTCTTTTTGTCTCCATTGTGTTGTTGATCTGTGCAATGTTTGTTACTGCCTGGAGCATTTTGGTAGATGTGGGCTTACATTTCAATATGGTCAGCCAGTAGTAGTATAATCTGGGATTTGTTCACCTTGTGTGACTATTTGTCTATATGATTTCATTGGGAGAGACCACCCAAAGCGTTAAAGACCGGATCCGATAACACAAAGCGGCAATCCGCAGGTGGATTTGGAGGCCCCGGTGGCGCATCATTTCACACAGGCCTGACACAATTCGAGCCATCTGCGGTATCAAGTTATTGATGGGGTGAATGGGAACCGTCGCGGTGTCAATACCACAAGAATCCTTCTACAGAAGGAGCCACAGTGGATAAAGCGCCTGGAGACCATGACCCCGATTGGCATGGATAAGAAGCTGGACATAGGTTGCTTTTAACAATCAGGTCTTACTATGATATACAGTATAGAAGTATTATTCTGCTCCATTTTATATCTTTAAGATACGTTAATATAGACTTCCATCTTTCTACAGAATGAACCGCCTATGGAGTTGTGCCGGTATCCTTATTCTTTGAATGTTGGGCCGATCCACCTGCACCTGCCTTGTAGTGACTCCAGTCATCTTCTTGTGATCCTACCTTATCGCGTTGGTCTTTTCCCACCTCAACCCTACCCTGTCCTCGCTTGCTATTGTTATGCCTCTGATATTCTGTCTATGGATGACAACTGGAATCGAGTTCTGAAAGGCAGCGATTAAACTGAAATATTGATATGGTTTCTGCTGGTTCTGTTATAGACCTTGATGCTAATAATAGTCCTTAAACTCTCACAAATATTCACACACTCAGAGTGTTTAACAGTATAGTGTATACTTGTGGGAATGGTGTAAACATGTTATGGTTTAAAAACAGAAAGTGTACAGAGGACATCGCAGATCTGTGTACTCAGTGCTATACTCAGTGCTGTACTCAGTGCTGTACTCAGTGCTGTATTCGGTGTCACACGCTTCAAGCTAGCTGATTGGTCTCCCTCCGGTCTGTGACACTCCAACCACTAGCAGCTGCTGTCAACACAGCACAGTCAATCCCTGACAACGGAATGTTGACAGATGAAATATCCTTGTAACCAGAGAGAGGAGCAGGAGCCTCGTCCCATCTAGGAAGGGACCCGCCCCTGCGGAGCTCACACACACGGGTCCTGATACGCCTCCTAGAGGGGAGCACACACACAGCACGCAGGGGGGAGGGACATTCCTAAAATCAGGACTTGACACCAGTGTACCGCCCCCGAGGAAGTCACATGCCAAGAGGTATTTAAATGTCCACCGCGGCGGTTTGATTCGGGCGCCGGCAGGCTGATTAACCGGTTGGTTTGAGCCTTTGTTTAGTTAAGAGATATTCTTAGACTATATCCATATTGCTTATAGGATTTTGGTGTAGTACTTTGTATTCCTTATTGCAGTGATCAGATTGTCTCTCTTTAGGATTACTTCTTGTGTCTAAGTATATCTAGAATATTTCTAGCACTTTCTGCTTAAATTGGGACAGCTTATTTATATGCCAATAGTAATATCCTAGTGTCTGTAGCAGTATTTTGTGCTATATATCCCACTGAGAGATTCTTATCAACAGACCGTTTCCTATTCTTAATTGTATTCACATATACGTGTTTGGCTTGGATGGGAGCCGCGCTGCCACCTTCAACTGATGGGCAACCCGGAGAAAACATGTTTTTGGGCATTTACCTTGAGCAGCGTCTTCCGGCATCCTCTGGGGACCTCCCGGCATAAAATGTCGTATATTGCATACAAAGGGATCACAAATCAGATCTTAATATAACAAAAATAAAAAGAATCACAAACATTTGTACACACCAATATTTTATATCAATAAAATCTAAACACAAATCAGATACGACGATCATATAGTTTTATCAGTATAGTTAACAGAGATTAAGAACACAACTTCAGACAAAGCTGACATTTGGTTGAGCGAGGCTGCTTACCCCCATCCTGTGTACTTTTAAATATTTCCTTTAAATTTGGAACGATATTTTGAATTCCCCATCACACTTTCAGTAAATCAGTTTGTTCTGGATCACCTACATATGGAATAAACTCCTGACCGGTCCTGTTATAATTAACTTGTGTACAAATCTCCGCTTTCACTAAATTTACTGACATTCTCTTCCTTTCATCTGTCCAAATGTTGCCCAGTGGGGAAAAGATGCTTCCCACGAAAGCATTGCTTTCCGGCACAGCTAATATTGTAGCAACAACTTCAGGTAATTCTGTAACATTTGCACTATCAAAAATGTGTACCCATGTTTGATCTACAGGAGAAGTAGGTGCAGTGGTTTTTATTTTGGGTAATAGATTTTTTAATGTATGCACCTCATCAAATAATAGGTCTTCATTCAATGTAATTTCAGCACAATAGCTATTTTAGGAACATCGTCAAAAGAGACATTTTCTTCCTTTAAATGTAAACGTGTAAACACCAGAAATGGACTAATTTCAAAATTGTACCATTTTGCCAAATAATCAATTGCTTTATTACAAACTTGCAAAGCCTCTTTCCCAAACATTTGTTGTATCTCTTTCTTTCTGATGTTTAAGGGACTGATTAACTTTACTGCTGAAATATTTGTTGTTGATTCTGTTTTGCAATTTGTTTATTAAGGATATTGACTTTTATACTTTTTACCCAAGGGTATACACTGATAAGTGTGCTTTTCTAACAATGTTTTAAAGACTGCCCATTTATCTTCTACATTTTTCCCTGCAAAAACATCATCCCAGTGTATTACTTGTAGATTAGACCTCAGTTTATTAAAATCTGCCTTTCTAAAGTTTAGGGTGTTTACTTGGGTTCAACAATCTGTTTTTTGATTATTTATTTCAAATGAGACCATGTTATGATCACTGTTACCCAAATGTTCCAGGACTTGAATATTTGTTATTACTTCTACATTGTTTGATTTGACCAAATCCAGTACTGCCCCTCTCCTGGTTGGTTCCTCGATAATTTAGTTCTTAAAGGCATGGATTAAACTGAAATATTGATATGGTTTCTGCTGGTTCTGTTATAGACCTTGATGCTAATAATACACCTTAAACTCTCACAAATATTCACACACTCAGAATGTTTAACAGTATAGTGTATACTTGTGGGAATGGTGTAAACATGTTATGATTTAAAAACAGAAAGTGTACAGAGGACATCACAGATCTGTGTACTCAGTGCTGTACTCAGTGCTGTACTCAGTGCTGTACTCGGTGCTGTACTCGGTGCTGTACTCTGTGCTGTACTCTGTGCTGTACTCAGTGCTGTACTCAGTGTCACATGCTTCAAGCTAGCTGATTGGTCTCCTCCGGTCTGTGACACTCCAACCACTAGCAGCTGCTGTGTTGCCCTGACAACGGAATGTTGACAGATGAAATATCCTTGTAACCAGAGAGAGGAGCAGGAGCCTCGTCCCATCTAGGAAGGGACCCGCCCCTGCGGAGCTCACACACACGGGTCCTGATACGCCTCCTAGAGGGGAGCACACACACAGCACGCAGGGGGAGGGGCATTCCTAAAATCAGGACTTGACACCAGTGTACCGCCCCCGAGGACGTCACATGCCAAGAGGTATTTAAATGTCCACCGCGGCGGTTTGATTCCGGCGCCGGCAGGTTGATTAACCGGTTGGTTTGAGCCTTTGTTTAGTTAAGAGATATTCTTAGACTATATCCATATTGCTTATAGGATTTTGGTGTAGTACTTTGTATTCCTTATTGCAGTGATCAGATTGTCTCTCTTTAGGATTACTTCTTGTGTCTAAGTATATCTAGAATATTTCTAGCACTTTCTGCTTAAATTGGGACAGCTTATTTATATGCCAATAGTAATATTCTAGTGTCTGTGGCAGTATTTTGTGTTATATATCCCACTGAGAGATTCTTATCAACAGACCGTTTCCTATTCTTAATTGTATTCACATATACGTGTTTGGCTTGGATGGGAGCCGCGCTGCCACCTTCAACTGATGGGCAACCCGGAGAAAACATGTTTTTGGGCATTTACCTTGAGCAGCGTCTTCCAGCAAACTCTGGGGACCTCCCGGCATAAAATGTCGTATATTGCATACAAAGGGATCACAAATCAGATCTTAATATAACAAAAATAAAAAGAATCACAAACATTTGTACGCACCAATATTTTACATCAATAAAATCTAAACACAAATCAGATACGACGATCATATACTTTTATCAGTATAGTTAACAAAGATTAAGAACACAACTTCAGACAAAGCTGACATTTGGTTGAGCGAGGCTGCTTACCCCCATCCTGTGTACTTTTAAATATTTCCTTTAAATTTGGAACGATATTTTGAATTCCCCATCACACTTTCAGTAAATCAGTTTGTTCTGGATCTCCTGCATATGGAAGAAACTCCTGACCGGTCCTGTTATAAATAACTTGTGTACAAATCTCCGCTATCACTAAATTTACTGACATTCTCTTCCTTTCATCTGTCCAAATGTTGCCCAGTGGGGAAAAGATGCTTCCCACGAAAGCATTGCTTTCCGGCACAGCTAATATTGTAGCAATAACTTTGGGTTATTCTGTAACATTTGCACTATCAAAAATGTGTACCCATGTTTGATCTACAGGAGAAGTAGGTGCAGTGGTTTTTATTTTGGGTAATAGATTGTTTAATGTATGCACCTCATCAAATAATAGGTCTTCATTCAATGTCATTTCAGCACAATAACTATTTTAAGAACATCGTCAAAAGAGACATTTTCTTCCTTTAAATGTAAAAGTGTAAACACCAGAAATGGACTAATTTCAAAATCGTACCATCCCGTCAAATAATCAATTGCTTTATTACAAACTTGCAAAGCCTCTTTCCCAAACATTTGTGTATCTCTTTCTTTCTGATGTTTAAGGGACTGATTAACTTTACTGCTGAAATATTTGTTGTTGATTCTGTTTTGCAATTTGTTTATTAAGGATATTGACTTTTATACTTTTTACCCAAGGGTATACACTGATAAGTGTGCTTTTCTAACAATGTTTTAAAGACTGCCCATTTATCTTCTACATTTTTCCCTGCAAAAACATCATCCCAGTGTATTACTTGTAGATTAGACCTCAGTTTATTAAAATCTGCCTTTCTAAAGTTTAGGGTGTTTACTTGGGTTCAACAATCTGTTTTTTTGATTATTTATTTCAAAAGAGACCATGTTATGATCACTGTTACCCAAATGTTCCAGGACTTGAATATTTGTTATTACTTCTACATTGTTTGATATGACCAAATCCAGTACTGCCCCTCTCCTGGTTGGTTCCTCGATAATTTAGTTCTTAAAGTCATGGATTAAACTGAAATATTGATATGGTTTCTGCTGGTTCTGTTATAGACCTTGATGCTAATAATAGTCCTTAACCTCTCACAAATATTCACACACTCAGAGTGTTTAACAGTATAGTGTATACTTGTGGGAATTGTGTAAACATGTTATGATTTAAAAACAGAAAGTGTACAGAGGACATCACAGTTCTGTGTACTCAGTGCTGTACTCAGTCCTGTACTCGGTGCTGTACTCGGTGCTGTACTCGGTGCTGTACTCTGTGCTGTACTCTGTGCTGTACTCAGTGCTGTACTCAGTGCTGTACTCAGTGCTGTACTCAGTGCTGTACTCAGTCCTGTACTCAGTCCTGTACTCGGTGCTGTACTCGGTGCTGTACTCGGTGCTGTACTCAGTGCTGTACTCAGTGCTGTACTCAGTGCTGTACTCGGTGTCACACGCTTCAAGCTAGCTGATTGGTCTCCTCCGGTCTGTGACACTCCAACCACTAGCAGCTGCTGTGTTGCCCTGACAACGGAATGTTGACAGATGAAATATCCTTGTAACCAGAGAGAGGAGCAGGAGCCTCGTCCCATCTAGGAAGGGACCCGCCCCTGCGGAGCTCACACACACGGGTCCTGATACGCCTCCTAGAGGGGAGCACACACACAGCACGCAGGGGGAGGGGCATTCCTAAAATCAGGACTTGACACCAGTGTACCGCCCCCGAGGACGTCACATGCCAAGAGGTATTTAAATGTCCACCGCGGCGGTTTGATTCCGGCGCCGGCAAGTTGATTAACCGGTTGGTTTGAGCCTTTGTTTAGTTAAGAGATATTCTTAGACTATATCCATATTGCTTAAAGGATTTTGGTGTAGTACTTTGTATTCCTTATTGCAGTGATCAGATTGTCTCTCTTTAGGATTACTTCTTGTGTCTAAGTATATCTAGAATATTTCTAGCACTTTCTGCTTAAATTGGGACAGCTTATTTATATGCCAATAGTAATATCCTAGTGTCTGTAGCAGTATTTTGTGCTATATATCCCACTGAGAGATTCTTATCAACAGACCGTTTCCTATTCTTAATTGTATTCACATATACGTGTTTGGCTTGGATGGGAGCCGCGCTGCCACCTTCAACTGATGGGCAACCCGGAGAAAACATGTTTTGGGCATTTACCTTGGGCAGCGTCTTCCGGCATCCTCTGGGGACCTCCCGGCATAAAATGTCGTATATTGCATACAAAGGGATCACAAATCAGATCTTAATATGACAAAAATAAAAAGAATCACAAACATTTGTACGCACCAATATTTTATATCAATTAAATCTAAACACAAATCAGATACGACGATCATATACTTTTATCAGTATAGTTATAGAGATTAAGAACACAACTTCAGACAAAGCTGACATTTGGTTGAGCGAGGCTGCTTACCCCCATCCTGTGTACTTTTAAATATTTCCTTTAAATTTGGAACAATATTTTGAATTCCCCATCACACTTTCAGTAAATCAGTTTGTTTTGGATCACCTACATATGGAAGAAACTCCTGACCGGTCCTGTTATAATTAACTTGTGTACAAATCTCCGCTTTCACTAAATTTACTGACATTCTCTTCCTTTCATCTGTCCAAATGTTGCCCAGTGGGGAAAAGATGCTTCCCACGAAAGCATTGCTTTCCGGCACAGCTAATATTGTAGCAACAACTTCAGGTAATTCTGTAACATTTGCACTATCAAAAATGTGTACCCATGTTTGATCTACAGGAGAAGTAGGTGCAGTGGTTTTTATTTTGGGTAATAGATTTTTTAATGTATGCACCTCATCAAATAATAGGTCTTCATTCAATGTAATTTCAGCACAATAGCTATTTTAGGAAATCGTCAAAAGAGACATTTTCTTCCTTTAAATGTAAACGTGTAAACACCAGAAATGGACTAATTTCAAAATTGTACCATTTTGCCAAATAATCAATTGCTTTATTACAAACTTGCAAAGCCTCTTTCCCAAACATTTGTGTATCTCTTTCTTTCTGATGTTTAAGGGACTGATTAACTTTACTGCTGAAATATTTGTTGTTGATTCTGTTTTGCAATTTGTTTATTAAGTGTAGCCAGGTCACCTGTTTTCCCCTGCGACCCCCCCGGGCGCCTCCGTGGTCACGGACGCTGTCGGGTACTGCCAGCGGCAAGCGGCAGACCCGACGGCCATTCAGGAGGGTGGGGGCCGAGGAGGGAGCTCGCCGGAGTGCAGGAGATCTCCGGCGGCTCTTGCACAGGGCGCCGCCATGTTGCGCCGGTTCGCGCATGCGCAGAGAGTCCCCGGCGGCCCGAGATAGTCGCGCATGCGCAGAAGATCGCGCGAGTGTAGGAGCCAGCCAGGAGAGTCGCGCGAGAGGTAGGGAGAGATTGCGGCGGCCATTAGGGGTTAGTGTAAGCACAGGGAAGGCGCGCACGCGGCCCCAATGTTACAGTAAGGGCCTTGGGACTACAATTCCCAGGAGGCATAGGGAGACAGGCACCAGGTGCCTCATAGGAGCCAATAGGGCTGCAGGACTGCCAGGAGAGCAAGTGGATACATTTGGCGGGCTTGCAGCTACGTTGTCAGTCAGAGGAAGGAGCAGTCAAGGGAAGGAGGTAGGGTACAGGAGCGAGGGACTCCCTGTACTAGGCCAGCACCCCCTTGGCCCAAGATGGCCCTGAGTCCCCCAGTAGTGTGAGTGTTGCCAGGGATAGCCCTCAGGATAGGGAACCTGTCACTTACTTTAGTTAGCAACTGGGGAACAGAAGGGAAGATAGGGACAGCTGGGGGGTTTCATAGCGGTAACCAATCCGGGGAGCCATAGCCCAGGGTCCTGTTGTGAATTAGTGGCACGAGACAGCTGGGGGGTTCATAGCGGTAACCAGTCCGGGGAGCCATAGCCCAGGGTCCGTGTTGCGAGTGGCGAGGCCACTGGGGGGGTTTCATAGCGGTAACCAATCCGGGGAGCCATAGCCCAGGGCGGCGTTGCGCGTAGTACGAGGCAACTGGGGGGGGTTCATAGCGGTAACCAGTCCGGGGATCCATGGCCCAGGGCCCGTATTATGAGTAGGGTGGGTACAAGACCTACCTATATAGGATAGGCAACCCCGAAGGCCCTAGGAGAGTGACCCTTAAGCCACTTAAGGATGCTGTGCTATAGGGACGGCCTGTAGTGCAGGGTGTGTCACGTTGCTGTATCGTTAGAAAGGGACTCAGCGGATGCTGCGGTTCCAGTGACGGAGTTCGGACCCACGTTGAGGGTCACAGAGAATATCGCCAGGATAGGATCAGACGGATTCATCACGCGTCTGACCCTTTGTGAAGCGTTGCTGATCCGAGCACTGGAGTGCTCGGCAGGTATCTACAGTTCTAAGTGCACCACCGGGCCCTTAGCTTAATAGTGACTGCGCAGTCACCCATTGACTCTCCGCAAGAGTGCGGGACATTGGTTGGGGTTCTTTGGACACTGGGTGGGATCACCTAGTGTTGGGGAATCGTCCTGCGAGACGTCACGGTTAGTGTCTCCTCCTGAGAGGGACACAGGTTATATTATGAATGTGATGTGTCGTATTACATGTTAGTAAAGTCCTTAGTTATTATACCCCATTGTGTATGTGATCATTGAGTTTGTCCTGCGAGGATCCACTCCCTCTCTGGTGGGAGCCATCGCAGGTGGAGGCGCTGCACCTATTGAGTAAGTGGTTATTCCTAGTATAATTGCCCCAGGTTCCCCGTGGCGGAAGCTCAGCCCTCCTGCGAGCCAACAGGTAATGCACCACACCGGTAACACTGCATGTTCTACTCACCCACACTATATATGCGATTGGGTGGGGTGGAATACCCGTTACATTTGGAGGCGCTGCTGAGATAGACCTGGGGTGCCCTGTTTTCATTTTTTTCAAATTGTCCATTCATATTTTTCATCATGGCGGTGCCGTCACCGCAAGACGTCGATGACTGGGCCTTAGCGCGGCAATTATCCCCAAGGCGCGTGTTTGTAGTGGCCGGAGTATCCCATGATACGCAATTGTCCACTATGCGCGCCCAAGTAAGAACTTGCCCGGAATTGGCCACTGCCCGGGTGAAAGACTTAAGGCTGGATGCTGACGGCCGGGGGATTACCTATCTCCTGTGCACCACGCATGACATATGCCTAGAGACTGTTCCCCATGTATTAACACTCCCCGAGTCTTCCGCAGGGGACTGTCTCATGATCTATGCAAAAAGCTGCAGTGTAGTTGACAGGACTGTAGTTAAAATGGAGGCTCCTGCAGCAGGGGAGGCTAACAGTGAGTCCCACCTAAAATGGCGGCTCCCGCCAACTCAAGATGACACACGTGCTTCTGACTGCCAGGCTGCTCAGAAAAAGGTTACAGAAAACCATCCGGGACTGGCGGGAAAACCAGAGCCCCGCCCCTGTAATGTGAGTGACTCAGTGCAGAGCCAGAGCCATCCAGTGATAGAGCACACCCCTTCTTTAAACTCCACCAGGGGGAGTGAGCACAGTGAACAGCCATTAGACCCTTCTATTCACCAGGAGGAAGAGGAGGAGGAAGGCATTGTCGTAGACATGGAATATTTTCTTTCTGAGCAGGAAACCGAGATAGACTGTCAGGACATACACCCCAATATGTATGTGGCCTGGCGTGCGCCAGGAGTAGATTCTCTTCTCTTCATATGCTCCTGCCTGCAAGAAGCCCACGCTCAGGGAGCCAAAGTGTCTCGGTTATCCCTCGACTACAGGACCATCGAGGTGGAAGGAGAAATGGGCATACAGTGTTTTAGCCCCACTTGTAACTGTTCTAGAGAGACATTGACATGGTGGTCCTACTGTGAGTGTTGCGGTGTGCGGTTATTGAAGTCTATTGTTCCCCAGCATGCCGAACCAGCAGAGGAGACAGAGGAATCACAGCATACAGAGCCTGCTGTGGGCCCGTGTGCCCTACCACGGCCAGTCCGGCCTACAGAGGTACCATCGGTCCCAGGCTTGGGATCAGTACCTGTTGACGACGACCAGGGTGAGTTGACTGCCCCAGGGGTGTTGGGTGTGAGCCTCCAGGTGACCGCGGAGCACGATAGCTTCTTAAGTCTGGACACCTGGGCGAATGGTTCCACTCGACATCGCGTCCTGGCGGAGGTGTCCCCTCTAGAAGATAGCTGTCCTGCAGTGCGAGTGGACCAGTACCCACTGCCTATCGTTCCAGAAGAAGAGAAACCCATCGCAAGCCAGCAGAGTGGTAAGGAACCCCCTTGCTCCCCACAGGCTCCGATGGAGGTGGCCGTGCAACAGGCCAGAGTTACGGTTCCTGATCTGAGTGAGAGCCCGTGCGCTCCAACCCAAATGGTCCCAGGACTGGGATCCAACGCTCCCGAGTTTAAGGACAGCAAGTGGACTGCCCCAGAAGTACAGGGGGCAGGTACTGAGACAACCGAGGTGGGAACTGACAGCGTCCCCGAGGACCTGTTGGCCACCGAGAATCACCGCAGGGGTAAGGTGTCTACTCTTTACCCCCTGCCAAGTGAAGCAGAGACTTTGAGTAAAGAGACAGTGTCCAGTTCTCGCTTCTCAGTGGAAGCTGAGCACGTATGTAGGGACAAGGACTATGTGGCAAAGGAGCTGGTAGAAGTTGCCTCCTTTGCGCCCAAGAAGAAGCGGCCCATTCGTCACGTAGTGGACCGAGGGAAAGGTCCTGGCCGCCTGGCCTGCTGCTTCCAGGCCATGGATGATCAAGTAAAGGTTGGTGTGAAGGACACTGTGCTATTCCTTCCACCAGGGGGAGGAAGTAGCACTGAAGCAGTGACTGTTACGCCAGAGTGTGCTTTCCGAGAGATTCACCCCGGGGAGGCTCACGGACGCAAAAGTGAGGTACCCCCATCTGATCAGTTAGGGGCACCCCACAAATGGTCTCAGCAAGCAGCTGATACTCAGCTGGCCTCGGGTAATAGTGGGTGTGATATGCCATGTAATTTTGCATTGTGTGAAAATGTGCCATGTTTTGAGGATGTTGCAGTCGATCTGTTAAGTGTACGGGGTATGCCATGCCATTTTTCAGTGTGTAAAATTGTACCATGTTATGTCGTTCCCCAAGCGAGGGCGTTGGGTATTTCACCAGGGGGAGAGTGTAGCCAGGTCACCTGTTTTCCCCTGCGACCCCCCCGGGCGCCTCCGTGGTCACGGACGCTGTCGGGTACTGCCAGCGGCAAGCGGCAGACCCGACGGCCATTCAGGAGGGTGGGGGCCGAGGAGGGAGCTCGCCGGAGTGCAGGAGATCTCCGGCGGCTCTTGCACAGGGCGCCGCCATGTTGCGCCGGTTCGCGCATGCGCAGAGAGTCCCCGGCGGCCCGAGATAGTCGCGCATGCGCAGAAGATCGCGCGAGTGTAGGAGCCAGCCAGGAGAGTCGCGCGAGAGGTAGGGAGAGATTGCGGCGGCCATTAGGGGTTAGTGTAAGCACAGGGAAGGCGCGCACGCGGCCCCAATGTTACAGTAAGGGCCTTGGGACTACAATTCCCAGGAGGCATAGGGAGACAGGCACCAGGTGCCTCATAGGAGCCAATAGGGCTGCAGGACTGCCAGGAGAGCAAGTGGATACATTTGGCGGGCTTGCAGCTACGTTGTCAGTCAGAGGAAGGAGCAGTCAAGGGAAGGAGGTAGGGTACAGGAGCGAGGGACTCCCTGTACTAGGCCAGCACCCCCTTGGCCCAAGATGGCCCTGAGTCCCCCAGTAGTGTGAGTGTTGCCAGGGATAGCCCTCAGGATAGGGAACCTGTCACTTACTTTAGTTAGCAACTGGGGAACAGAAGGGAAGATAGGGACAGCTGGGGGGTTTCATAGCGGTAACCAATCCGGGGAGCCATAGCCCAGGGTCCTGTTGTGAATTAGTGGCACGAGACAGCTGGGGGGTTCATAGCGGTAACCAGTCCGGGGAGCCATAGCCCAGGGTCCGTGTTGCGAGTGGCGAGGCCACTGGGGGGGTTTCATAGCGGTAACCAATCCGGGGAGCCATAGCCCAGGGCGGCGTTGCGCGTAGTACGAGGCAACTGGGGGGGGTTCATAGCGGTAACCAGTCCGGGGATCCATGGCCCAGGGCCCGTATTATGAGTAGGGTGGGTACAAGACCTACCTATATAGGATAGGCAACCCCGAAGGCCCTAGGAGAGTGACCCTTAAGCCACTTAAGGATGCTGTGCTATAGGGACGGCCTGTAGTGCAGGGTGTGTCACGTTGCTGTATCGTTAGAAAGGGACTCAGCGGATGCTGCGGTTCCAGTGACGGAGTTCGGACCCACGTTGAGGGTCACAGAGAATATCGCCAGGATAGGATCAGACGGATTCATCACGCGTCTGACCCTTTGTGAAGCGTTGCTGATCCGAGCACTGGAGTGCTCGGCAGGTATCTACAGTTCTAAGTGCACCACCGGGCCCTTAGCTTAATAGTGACTGCGCAGTCACCCATTGACTCTCCGCAAGAGTGCGGGACATTGGTTGGGGTTCTTTGGACACTGGGTGGGATCACCTAGTGTTGGGGAATCGTCCTGCGAGACGTCACGGTTAGTGTCTCCTCCTGAGAGGGACACAGGTTATATTATGAATGTGATGTGTCGTATTACATGTTAGTAAAGTCCTTAGTTATTATACCCCATTGTGTATGTGATCATTGAGTTTGTCCTGCGAGGATCCACTCCCTCTCTGGTGGGAGCCATCGCAGGTGGAGGCGCTGCACCTATTGAGTAAGTGGTTACTCCTAGTATAATTGCCCCAGGTTCCCCGTGGCGGAAGCTCAGCCCTCCTGCGAGCCAACAGGTAATGCACCACACCGGTAACACTGCATGTTCTACTCACCCACACTATATATGCGATTGGGTGGGGTGGAATACCCGTTACATAAGGATATTGACTTTTATACTTTTTACCCAAGGGTATACACTGATAAGTGTGCTTTTCTAACAATGTTTTAAAGACTGCCCTTTTATCTTCTACATTTTTCCCTGCAAAAACATCATTCCAGTGTATTACTTGTAGATTAGACCTCAGTTTATTAAAATCTGCCTTTCTAAAGTTTAGGGTGTTTACTTGGGTTCAACAATCTGTTTTTTGATTATTTATTTCAAATGAGACCATGTTATGATCACTGTTACTCAAATGTTCCAGGACTTGAATATTTGTTATTACTTCTACATTGTTTGATTTGACCAAATCCAGTACTGCCCCTCTCCTGGTTGGTTCCTCGATAATTTAGTTCTTAAAGGCAGGGATTAAACTGAAATATTGATATGGTTTCTGCTGGTTCTGTTATAGACCTTGATGCTAATAATAGTCCTTAAACTCTCACAAATATTCACACACTCAGAATGTTTAACAGTATAGTGTATACTTGTGGGAATGGTGTAAACATGTTATGATTTAAAAACAGAAAGTGTACAGAGGACATCACAGATCTGTGTACTCAGTGCTGTACTCAGTGCTGTACTCAGTGCTGTACTCAGTGCTGTACTCAGTGTCACATGCTTCAAGCTAGCTGATTGGTCTCCTCCGGTCTGTGACACTCCAACCACTAGCAGCTGCTGTGTTGCCCTGACAACGGAATGTTGACAGATGAAATATCCTTGTAACCAGAGAGAGGAGCAGGAGCCTCGTCCCATCTAGGAAGGGACCCGCCCCTGCGGAGCTCACACACACGGGTCCTGATACGCCTCCTAGAGGGGAGCACACACACAGCACGCAGGGGGGAGGGACATTCCTAAAATCAGGACTTGACACCAGTGTACCGCCCCCGAGGACGTCACATGCCAAGAGGTATTTAAATGTCCACCGCGGCGGTTTGATTCCGGCGCCGGCAAGTTGATTAACCGGTTGGTTTGAGCCTTTGTTTAGTTAAGAGATATTCTTAGACTATATCCATATTGCTTATAGGATTTTGGTGTAGTACTTTGTATTCCTTATTGCAGTGATCAGATTGTCTCTCTTTAGGATTACTTCTTGTGTCTAAGTATATCTAGAATATTTCTAGCACTTTCTGCTTAAATTGGGACAGCTTATTTATATGCCAATAGTAATATCCTAGTGTCTGTGGCAGTATTTTGTGCTATATATCCCACTGAGAGATTCTTATCAACAGACCGTTTCCTATTCTTAATTGTATTCACATATACGTGTTTGGCTTGGATGGGAGCCGCGCTGCCACCTTCAACTGATGGGCAACCCGGAGAGAACATGTTTTGGGCATTTACCTTGGGCAGCGTCTTCCGGCATCCTCTGGGGACCTCCCGGCATAAAATGTCGTATATTGCATACAAAGGGATCACAAATCAGATCTTAATATAACAAAAATAAAAAGAATCACAAACATTTATACGCACCAATATTTTATATTAATAAAATCTAAACACAAATCAGATACGACGATCATATACTTTTATCAGTATAGTTAACAGAGATTAAGAACACAACTTCAGACAAAGCTGACATTTGGTTGAGCGAGGCTGCTTACCCCCATCCTGTGTACTTTTAAATATTTCCTTTAAATTTGGAACAATATTTTGAATTCCCCATCACACTTTCAGTAAATCAGTTTGTTTTGGATCACCTACATATGGAAGAAACTCCTGACCGGTCCTGTTATAATTAACTTGTGTACAAATCTCCGCTTTCACTAAATGTACTGACATTCTGTTCCTTTCATCTGTCCAAATGTTGCCCAGTGGGGAAAAGATGCTTCAGCACAATATCTATTTTAAGAACATCATCAAAAGAGACATTTTCTTCCTTTAAATGTAAAAGTGTAAACACCAGAAATGGACTATTTTCAAAATCGTACCATCCCGTCAAATAATCAATTGCTTTATTACAAACTTGCAAAGCCTCTTTCCCAAACATTTGTGTATCTCTGTCTTTCTGATGTTTAAGGGACTGATTAACTTTACTGCTGAAATATTTGCTGTTGATTCTGGTTTGCAATTTGTTTATTAAGGATATCATTATTTCGTGTACTTCAGTACATGTTATTGTGCTATATTCAAGTAATAACAGCGTTTGGGTCATTAAATGCATAGAATGGTGTACGTGATATATGTAAAGTTCTGGGATTGATAAATGTGTAAGTATATCATTCTGAAGTTCATCCTAATTTATTACAGGTATCTTCACCTTGCTGAATGAAAGAGGTTTTTACTGCAAATAATGAAAGTCACCGTATCGGAGCCTCAAAACGTTCCATATTCCATATAAAGAAAATCAGGTACTTTCCTTGGGTGGGGAGGGGCAGTTATCTTTCCGTATTAGGAGGGAGGGGCAGTTATCTGTATTAGGAGGGTTTGAGGAGGTGGGGACGGGCATTTTACTGGTTGGAGGGCATTAGGGGGAGTTGAGTGGAGGGGGTGGTAGATTTAATATGGGTACCTTCTTGATAACAGGAATATGGCTCCGGATAACAGGAAAGTACCGAAAATCAGAGCATGGCTTTAATCCGTCTGTTCTTTTCGCACTGGTGGAAAATTCAGCAAAAACGTTTGTCACTAAATTTTCAACGTCATATGACAAAAATGTACATGCATTTCTTGAAGCATTGTGTATTACAGTGTATATGGCACTGGCAATTAGTTTTAAACATATTTCCATGCAATAACAAAGATTTCTGGAAAACAGTTAGTTTTGCCGTCATTGACCGATGCATTGTCAGCTGGATAAGAAACCATATTTTCCATTTTAAGATTACATTTTGAGAGACAATTTTGTATTTTATCGGTTATAGCCGGAGATGTCTCTTGGGAGTCTTCATAGAAGTCATAGGGGGCGATGCACTAAGCTGCGATAACGGCTTTTAAGACCGCAAAGTGGCTGTTAAGGCCGATACAGGCTGCGGCGCGATTCACTAAGCAGTGAGAACAGCGCTTTATCGGCCTTAAAAAGCATTTTTTTCCGCCATGTGAAAAAAATCCGTCCGATCAGGCAAAAAATGGCAAACAGGCCGTTTTTTGCCAGTGAGCTCATCGGGACATTGTCATACACGTCATACACGGTATGTTGGTGAGCTATTAATGCTGAAGCAGGAGGAGTTATCATTCATTCATCAGCAGGGATCAAAGGAGGAGGAGGGTTTCTCTGTAACAGCATCAATATCATCCTGATGGGCTTGTTTTTGGGGTCCAGCCTCCTTGCTCCACACACAGTCCCCCCTCCCTCCTACACACATTCACCCCCCCTACTTCAGACATGGTCCCCACTCAGACACCCATGCACAGGTCATCTGACACATACACACACACACACACACACACACACACACACACACACACACACACACACACACACACACACACACACACACACACACACACACACACACACACACCACACACACCGCTCAATAGCTTTTCCATCTCTCCCACTCCGCAGCGATCTCACACAGGCAGGTAGCCAATCAGGACGCTCCCCGGCCGCACTCTTCTCTGCAGGGAGGGCAACAGCCGTCCGTCCGTCCTGAAGACACAACTTACCAGGCCTGTGAGAGAGCGGCCAGCCGAAAACAGGGGCCCGAGAGAGAGCGCCTGGCCGAAAACAGGGGCCTGTGAGAGAGAGCGCCCAGCCGAAAACAGGGGCCTGTGAGAGAGAGCGCCCAGCCGAAAACAGGGGCCTGTGAGAGAGAGCGCCCAGCCGAAAATAGAGGCCCGCGAGAGTGCCCCAGGCCGGAAATAGGGTCCCACGAGAGAACCCACAGCCAAGAATAGGGGCCCCCGTGAGAGAGCCCAAGGCCTAAAACTGGGTCCCGTGAGAGAGCGCCCGGCCAAAAATAGAGGCCCGCGAGAGTGCTCCAGGCAGGAAATAGGGTCCCACGAAAGAACCCACGGCCGACAATAGGGGCCCCCGCGAGAGAGCCCAAAGCCTAAAACTGGGACCCGTGAGAGAGCGCCCGGCCAAAAATAGAGGCCCGCGAGAGTGCCCCAGGCCGGAAATAGGGTCCCACGAGAGAACCCACGGCCGAGAATAGGGGCCCCCGAGATAGAGCCCAAGGCCTAAAACTGGGTCCCATGAGAGAGCGCCCGGCCAAAAATAGAGGCCCGCGAGAGTGCCCCAGGCTGGAAATAGGGTCCCACGAGAGAACCCACAGCCGAGAATAGGGGCTCCCGCGAGAGAGCCCAAGGCCTAAAACTGGGTCCCGTGAGAGAGCGCCCGGCCGACAATAGAGGCCCGCGAGAGTGCCCAAGGCCGGAAATAGGGTCCCACGAGAGCACCCACGGCCGAGAAAAGGGGCCCCCGCGAGAGAGCCCAAGGCTGAAAACAGGGACCCGTGAGAGAGTGCCCGGCCGAAAATAGAGGCCCGCGAGAGTGCCCCAGGCCGGAAATAGGGTCCCACGAGAGAACCCACGGCTGAGAATAGGGGCCCCCGTTAGAGAGCCCAAGGCCTAAAACTGGGTCCCGTGAGAGAGCGCCCGGCCAAAAATAGAGGCCCGCGAGAGTGCCCCAGGCCGGAAATAGGGTCCCACGAGAGAACCCTCGGCTGAGAATAGGGGCCCCCGCGAGAGAGCCCAAGGCCTAAAACTGGGTCCCGTGATAGAGCGCCCGGCCAAAAATAGAGGCCCGCGAGAGTGCCCCAGGCAGGAAATAGGGTCCCACGAGAGAACCCACGGCCGACAATAGGGGCCCCCGCGAGAGAGCCCAAAGCCTAAAACTGGGACCCGTGAGAGAGCGCCCGGCCAAAAATAGAGGCCCGCGAGTGTGCCCCAGGCCAGAAATAGGGTCCCACGAGAGAACCCACGGCCGAGAATAGGGGCTCCCGCGAGAGAGCCCAAGGCCTAAAACTGGGTCCCGTGAGAGCGCGCCCGGCCAAAAATAGAGGCCCGCGACAGTGCCCCAGGCCGGAAATAGGGTACCACGAGAGAACCCACAGCCAAGAATAGGGGCCCCCGTGAGAGAGCCCAAGGCCTAAAACTGGGTCCCGTGAGAGCGCGCCCGGCCAAAAATAGAGGCCCGCGAGAGTGCCCCAGGCCGGAAATAGGGTCCCACGAGAGAACCCACGGCCGAGAATAGGGGCCCCCGCGAGAGAGCCCAAGGCCTAAAACTGGGTCCCGTGAGAGAGCGCCCGGCCGACAATAGAGGCCCGCGAGAGTGCCCCAGGTCGGAAATAGGGTCCCACGAGAGCACCCACGGCCGAGAAAAGGGGCCCCCGCGAGAGAGCCCAAGGCTGAAAACAGGGACCCGTGAGAGAGTGCCCGGCCGAAAATAGAGGCCCGCGAGAGTGCCCCAGGCCGGAAATAGGGTCCCACGAGAGAACCCACGGCTGAGAATAGGGGCCCCCGTGAGAGAGCCCAAGGCCTAAAACTGGGTCCCGTGAGAGAGCGCCCGGCCAAAAATAGAGGCCCGCGAGAGTGCCCCAGGCCGGAAATAGGGTCCCACGAGAGAACCCTCGGCTGAGAATAGGGCCCCCCGCGAGAGAGCCCAAGGCCTAAAACTGGGTCCCGTGATAGAGCGCCCGGCCAAAAATAGAGGCCCGCGAGAGTGCCCCAGGCTGGAAATAGGGTCCCACGAGAGAACCCACGGCCGAGAATAGGGGCCCCCGCGAGAGAGCCCAAGGCTGAAAACAGGGACCCGTGAGAGAGCGCCCGGCTGAAAATAGAGGCCCGTGAGAGTGCCCCACGAGAGAACCCACGGCTGAGAATAGGGGCCCCCGTGAGAGAGCCCAAGGCCTAAAACTGGGTCCCGTGATAGAGCTCCCGGCCAAAAATAGAGGCCCGCGAGAGTGCCCCAGGCCGGAAATAGGGTCCCACGAGAGAACCCACGGCCGAGAATAGGGGCCCCCGCTAGAGAGCCCAAGGCCTAAATCTGGGTCCCGTGAGAGAGCACCCGGCCAAAAATAGAGGCCCGCGAGAGTGCCCCAGGCCGGAAATAGGGTCCCACGAGAGAACCCACGGCCGACAATAGGGGCCCCCGCGAGAGAGCCCAAAGCCTAAAACTGGGACCTGTGAGAGAGCGCCCGGCCAAAAATAGAGGCCCGCGAGAGTGCCCCAGGCCGGAAATAGGGTCCCACGAGAGAACCCACGGCCGAGAATAGGGGCCCCCGAGAGAGAGCCCAAGGCCTAAAACTGGGTCCCGTGAGAGAGCGCCCGGCCAAAAATAGAGGCCCGCGAGAGTGCCCCAGGCTGGAAATAGGGTCCCACGAGAGAACCCACAGCCGAGAATAGGGGCTCCCGCGAGAGAGCCCAAGGCCTAAAACTGGGTCCGTGAGAGAGCGCCCGGCCAAAAATAGAGGCCCGCGAGAGTGCCCCAGGCCGGAAATAGGGTCCCACGAGAGAACCCACGGCCGAGAATAGGGGCCCCCGCGAGAGAGCCCAAGGCCTAAAACTGGGTCCCGTGAGAGAGCGCCCGGCCAAAAATAGAGGCCCGCGAGAGTGCCCCAGGCCGGAAATAGGGTCCCACGAGAGAACCCACGGCTGAGAATAGGGGCCCCCGTGAGAGAACCAAAGGCTGAAAACAGGGACCCGTGAGAGAGCGCCCGGCCGACAATAGAGGCCCGCGAGAGTGCCCCAGGCCGGAAATAGGGTCCCACGAGAGCACCCACGGCTGACAAAAGGGGCCCCCATGAGAGAGCCCAAGGCTGAAAACAGGGACCCGTGAGAGAGCCCAAGACCTAAAACTGGGTCCCGTGAGAGAGCGCCCGGCCAAAAATAGAGGCCCGCGAGAGTGCCCCAGGCCGGAAATAGGGTCCCACGAGAGAACCCACGGCCAAGAATAGGGGCCCCCGTGAGAGAGCCCAAGGCCTAAAACTGGGTCCCGTGAGAGAGCGCCCGGCCAAAAATAGAGGCCCGCGAAAGTGCCCCAGGCCGGAAATAGGGTCCCACGACAGAACCCACGGCCGAAAATAGGGGCCCCCGCGAGAGAGCCCAAAGCCTAAAACTGGGACCTGTGAGAGAGCGCCCGGCCGACAATAGAGGCCCGCGAGAGTGCCCCAGGCCGGAAATAGGGTCCCACGAGAGAACCCACGGCCGAGAATAGGGGCCCCCGAGAGAGAGCCCAAGGCCTAAAACTGGGTCCGTGAGAGAGCGCCCGGCCAAAAATAGAGGCCCGCGAGAGTGCCCCAGGCCGGAAATAGGGTCCCACGAGAGAACCCACGGCTGAGAATAGGGGCCCCCGTGAGAGAACCCAAGGCTGAAAACAGGGACCCGTGAGAGAGCGCCCGGCCGACAATAGAGGCCCGCGAGAGTGCCCCAGGCCGGAAATAGGGTCCCACGAGAGCACCCACGGCCGACAAAAGGGGCCCCCATGAGAGAGCCCAAGGCTGAAAACAGGGACCGTGAGAGAGCCCAAGACCTAAAACTGGGTCCCGTGAGAGAGCGCCCGGCCAAAAATAGAGGCCCGCGAGAGTGCCCCAGGCCGGAAATAGGGTCCCACGAGAGAACCCACGGCCGACAATAGGGGCCCCCGTGAGAGAGCCCAAGGCCTTAAACTGGGTCCCGTGAGAGAGCGCCCGGCCAAAAATAGAGGCCCGCGAGAGTGCCCCAGGCCGGAAATAGGGTCCCACGAGAGAACCCACGGCCGAGAATAGGGGCCCCCGCGAGAGAGCCCAAGGCCTAAAACTGGGTCCCGTGATAGAGCGCCCGGCCAAAAATAGAGGCCCGCGAGAGTGCCCCAGGCTGGAAATAGGGTCCCACGAGAGAACCCACGGCCGAGAATAGGGGCCCCCGCGAGAGAGCCCAAAGCTGAAAACAGGGATCCGTGAGAGAGCGCCCGGCCGAAAATAGAGGCCGTGAGAGTGCCCCAGGCCGGAAATAGGGTCCCACGAGAGAACCCACGGCCGAGAATAAGGGCCCCCGTGAGAGAGCCCAAGGCCTAAAACTGGGTCCCGTGAGAGAGCGCCCGGCCAAAAATAGAGGCCCGCGAGAGTGCCCATGGCCGGAAATAGGGTCCCACGAGAGAACCCACGGCCAAGAATAGGGGCCCCCGTGAGAGAGCCCAAGGCCTAAAACTGGGTCCCGTGAGAGAGCGCCCGGCCAAAAATAGAGGCCCGCGAGAGTGCCCCAGGCCGGAAATAGGGTCCCACGAGAGAACCCACGGCCGACAATAGGGGCCCCCGCGAGAGAGCCCAAAGCCTAAAACTGGGACCTGTGAGAGAGTGCCCGGCCAAAAATAGAGGCCCGCGAGAGTGCCCCAGGCCGGAAATAGGTTCCCACGAGAGAACCCACGGCCGAGAATAGGAGCCCCCGAGAGAGAGCCCAAGGCCTAAAACTGGGTCCCGTGAGAGAGCGCCCGGCCAAAAATAGAGGCCCGCGAGAGTGCCCCAGGCTGGAAATAGGGTCCCACGAGAGAACCCACAGCCGAGAATAGGGGCTCCCGTGAGAGAGCCCAAGGCCTAAAACTGGGTCCGTGAGAGAGCGCCCGGCCAAAAATAGAGGCCCGCGAAAGTGCCCCAGGCCGGAAATAGGGTCCCACGAGAGAACCCACGGCCGAGAATAGGGGCCCCCGCGAGAGAGCTCAAGGCCTAAAACTGGGTCCCGTGAGAGAGCGCCCGGCCAAAAATAGAGGCCCGCGAGAGTGCCCCAGGCCGGAAATAGGGTCCCACGAGAGAACCCACGGCTGAGAATAGGGGCCCCCGCGAGAGAGCCCAAGGCTGAAAACAGGGACCCGTGAGAGAGCGCCCGGCCGACAATAGAGGCCCGCGAGAGTGCCCCAGGCCGGAAATAGGGTCCCACGAGAGCACCCACGGCCGAGAATAGGGGCCCCCGTGAGAGAGCCCAAGGCTGAAAACAGGGACCCGTGAGAGAGCGCCCGGCCGAAAATAGAGGCCCGCGAGAGTGCCCCAGGCCGGAAATAGGGTCCCACGAGAGAACCCACGGCCGAGAATAGGGGCCCCCGTGAGAGAGCCCAGGGCCTAAAACTGGATCCCGTGAGAGAGCGCCCGGCCAAAAATAGAGGCCCGCGAGAGTGCCCCAGGCCGGAAATAGGGTCCCACGAGAGAACCCACGGCCGACAATAGGGGCCCCCGCGAGAGAGCCCAAGGCCTAAAACTGGAACCTGTGAGAGAACGCCCGGCCAAAAATAGAGGCCCGCGAGAGTGCCCCAGGCCGGAAATAGGGTCCCACGAGAGAACCCACGGCTGAGAATAGGGGCCCCCGCGAGAGAGCCCAAGGCTGAAAACAGGGACCCGTGAGAGAGCGCCCGGCCGACAATAGAGGCCCGCGAGAGTGCCCCAGGCCGGAAATAGGGTCCCACGAGAGCACCCACGGCCGACAAAAGGGGCCCCCGTGAGAGAGCCCAAGGCTGAAAACAGGGACCCGTGAGAGAGCCCAAGATCTAAAACAGGGACCCGTGAGAGAGCGCCCGGCCAAAAATAGAGGCCCGTGAGAGTGCCCCAGGCCGGAAATAGGGTCCCACGAGAGAACCCACGGCCGACAAAAGGGGCCCCCGCGAGAGAGCCCAACGCCTAAAACTGGGACCTGTGAGAGAACGCCCGGCCGAAAATAGAGGCCCGCGAGAGTGCCCCAGGCCGGAAATAGGGTCCCACGAGAGAACCCACGGCTGAGAATAGGGGCCGCCGTGAGAGAGCCCAAGGCCTAAAACTGTGTCCCGTGAGAGAGCGCCTGGCCAAAAAAAGAGGCCCGCGAGAGTGCCCCAGGCCGGAAATAGGGTCCCACGAGAGAACCCACGGCCGAGAATAGGGGCCCCCGCGAGAGAGCCTAAGGCCTAAAACTGGGTCCCGTGATAGAGCGCCCGGCCAAAAATAGAGGCCCGCGAGAGTGCCCCAGGCTGGAAATAGGGTCCCACGAGAGAACCCACGGCCGAGAATAGGGGCCCCCGCGAGAGAGCCCAAGGCTGAAAACAGGGACCCGTGAGAGAGCGCCCGGCCGAAAATAGAGGCCCGTGAGAGTGCCCCAGGCCGGAAATAGGGTCCCACGAGAGAATCCACGGCCGAAAATAGGGGCCCCCGTGAGAGAGCCCAAGGCCTAAAACTGGGTCCCGTGAGAGAGAGCCCGGCCAAAAATAGAGGCCCGCGAGAGTGCCCCAGGCCGGAAATAGGGTCCCACGAGAGAACCCACGGCCAAGAATAGGGGCCCCCGTGAGAGAGCCCAAGGCCTAAAACTGGGTCCCGTGAGAGAGCGCCCGGCCAAAAATAGAGGCCCGCGAGAGTGCCCCAGGCTGGATATAGGGTCCCACGAGAGAACCCACGGCCGACAATAGGGGCCCCCGTGAGAGAGCCCAAAGCCTAAAACTGGGACCTGTGAGATTGTGCCCGGCCAAAAATAGAGGCCCGCGAGAGTGCCCCAGGCCGGAAATAGGGTCCCACGAGAGAACCCACGGCCGAGAATAGGGGCCCCCGAGAGAGAGCCCAAGGCCTAAAACTGGGTCCCGTGAGAGAGCATCCGGCCAAAAATCGAGGCCCGCGAGAGTGCCCCAGGCTGGAAATAGGGTCCCACGAGAGAACCCACAGCCGAGAATAGGGGCTCCCGTGAGAGAGCCCAAGGCCTAAAACTGGGTCCGTGAGAGAGCGCCCGGCCAAAAATAGAGGCCTGCGAGAGTGCCCCAGGCCGGAAATAGGGTCCCACGAGAGAACCCACGGCCGAGAATAGGGGCCCCCGCGAGAGAGCCCAAGGCCTAAAACTGGGTCCCGTGATAGAGCGCCCGGCCGAAAATAGAGGCCCGTGAGAGTGCCCCAGGCCTGAAATAGGGTCCCACGAGAGAATCCACGGCCGAGAATAGGGGCCCCCGTGAGAGAGCCCAAGGCCTAAAACTGGGTCCCGTGAGAGAGCGCCCGGCCAAAAATAGAGGCCCGCGAGAGAGCCCCAGGCCGAAAATAGGGTCCCACGAGAGAACCCACGGCCGAGAATAGGGGCCCCCGCGAGAGAGCCCAATGCCTAAAACTGGGTCCCGTGAGAGAGCACCCGGCCAAAAATAGAGGCCCGCGAGAGTGCCCCAGGCCGGAAATAGGGTCCCACGAGAGAACCCACGGCCAAGAATAGGGGCCCCCGTGAGAGAGCCCAAGGCCTAAAACTGGGTCCCGTGAGAGAGCGCCCGGCCAAAAATAGAGGCCCGCGAGAGTGCCCCAGGCCGGAAATAGGGTCCCACGAGAGAACCCACGGCCGACAATAGGGGCCCCCGTGAGAGAGCCCAAAGCCTAAAACTGGGACCTGTGAGAGAGTGCCCGGCCAAAAATAGAGGCCCGCGAGAGTGCCCCAGGCCGGAAATAGGGTCCCACGAGAGAACCCACGGCCGAGAATAGGGGCCCCCGAGAGAGAGCCCAAGGCCTAAAACTGGGTCCCGTGAGAGAACATCCGGCCAAAAATAGAGGCCCGCGAGAGTGCCCCAGGCTGGAAATAGGGTCCCACGAGAGAACCCACAACCGAGAATAGGGGCTCCCGTGAGAGAGCCCAAGGCCTTAAACTGGGTCCGTGAGAGAGCGCCCGGCCAAAAATAGAGGCCCGCGAGAGTGCCCCAGGCCGGAAATAGGGTCCCACGAGAGAACCCACGGCCGAGAATAGGGGCCCCCGCGAGAGAGCTCAAGGCCTAAAACTGGGTCCCCGTGAGAGAGCACCCGGCCAACAATAGAGGCCCGCGAGAGTGCCCCAGGCCGGAAATAGGGTCCCACGAGAGAACCCACGGCTGAGAATAGGGGCCCCCGCGAGAGAGCCCAAGGCTGAAAACAGGGACCCGTGAGAGAGCGCCCGGTCGACAATAGAGGCCCGCGAGAGTGCTCCAGGCCGGAAATAGGGTCCCACGAGAGCACCCACGGCCGAGAAAAGGGGCCCCCGTGAGAGAGCCCAAGGCTGAAAACAGGGACCCGTGAGAGAGCACCCGGCCGAAAATAGAGGCCCGCGAGAGTGCCCCAGGCCGGAAATAGGGTCCCACGAGAGAACCCACGGCCGACAATAGGGGCCCCCGCGAGAGAGCCCAAGGCCTAAAACTGGGACCTGTGAGAGAACGCCCGGCCGAAAATAGAGGCCCGCGAGAGTGCCCCAGGCCGGAAATAGGGTCCCACGAGAGAACCCACGGCTGAGAATAGGGGCCCCCGTGAGAGAGCCCAAGGCCTAAAACTGGGTCCCGTGAGAGAGCGCCCGGCCAGAAATAGAGGCCCGCGAGAGTGCCCCAGGCCAGAAATAGGGTCCCACGAGAGAACCCACGGCCGAGAATAGGGGCCCCCGCGAGAGAGCCCAAGGCCTAAAACTGAGTACCGTGATAGAGCGCACGGCCAAAAATAGAGGCCCGCGAAAGTGCCCCAGGCTGGAAATAGGGTCCAACGAGAGAACCCACGGCCGAGAATAGGGGCCCCCGCGAGAGAGCCCAAGGCTGAAAACAGGGACCCGTGAGAGAGCGCCCGGCCGAAAATAGAGGCCCGTGAGAGTGCCCCAGGCCAGAAAAAGGGTCCCACGAGAGAACCCACGGCCGAGAATAGGGGCCCCCGTGAGAGAGCCCAAGGCCTAAAACTGGGTCCTGTGAGAGAGCGCCCGGCCAAAAATAGAGGCCCGCGAGAGTGCCCCAGGCCGGAAATAGGGTCCCACGTGAGAACCCACGGCCGAGAATAGGGGCCCCCGCGAGAGAGCCCAAGGCCTAAAACTGGGTCCCATGAGAGAGCACCCGGCCAAAAATAGAGGCCCGCGAGAGTGCCCCAGGCCGGAAATAGGGTCCCACGAGAGAACCCACGGCCAAGAATAGTGGCCCCCGTGAGAGAGCCCAAGGCCTAAAACTGGGTCCCGTGAGAGAGCGCCCGGCCAAAAATAGAGGCCCGCGAGAGTGCCCCAGGCCGGAAATAGGGTCCCACGAGAGAACCCACGGCCGACAATAGGGGCCCCCGCGAGAGAACCCAAAGCCTAAAACTGGAACCTGTGAGAGAGCGCCCGGCCAAAAATAGAGGCCCGCGAGAGTGCCCCAGGCCGGAAATAGGGTCCCATGAGAGAACCCACGGCCGAGAATAGGGGCCCCCGAGAGAGAGCCCAAGGCCTAAAACTGGGTCCCGTGAGAGAGCGCCCGGCCAAAAATAGAGGCCCGCGAGAGTGCCCCAGGCTGGAAATAGGGTCCCACGAGAGAACCCACAGCCGAGAATAGGGGCTCCCGCGAGAGAGCCCAAGGCCTAAAACTGGGTCCGTGAGAGAGCGCCCGGCCAAAAATAGAGGCCCGCGAGAGTGCCCCAGGCCGGAAATAGGGTCCCACGTGAGAACCCACGGCCGAGAATAGGGGCCCCCGCGAGAGAGCCCAAGGCCTAAAACTGGGTCCCATGAGAGAGCACCCGGCCAAAAATAGAGGCCCGCGAGAGTGCCCCAGGCCGGAAATAGGGTCCCACGAGAGAACCCACGGCCAAGAATAGTGGCCCCCGTGAGAGAGCCCAAGGCCTAAAACTGGGTCCCGTGAGAGAGCGCCCGGCCAAAAATAGAGGCCCGCGAGAGTGCCCCAGACCGGAAATAGGGTCCCACGAGAGAACCCACGGCCGACAATAGGGGCCCCCGCGAGAGAACCCAAAGCCTAAAACTGGAACCTGTGAGAGAGCGCCCGGCCAAAAATAGAGGCCCGCGAGAGTGCCCCAGGCCGGAAATAGGGTCCCATGAGAGAACCCACGGCCGAGAATAGGGGCCCCCGAGAGAGAGCCCAAGGCCTAAAACTGGGTCCCGTGAGAGAGCGCCCGGCCAAAAATAGAGGCCCGCGAGAGTGCCCCAGGCTGGAAATAGGGTCCCACGAGAGAACCCACAGCCGAGAATAGGGGCTACCGCGAGAGAGCCCAAGGCCTAAAATTGGGTCCGTGAGAGAGCGCCCGGCCAAAAATAGAGGCCCGCGAGAGTGCTTCAGGCCGGAAATAGGGTCCTACGAGAGAACCCACGGCCGAGAATAGGGGCCCCCGCGAGAGAGCCCAAGGCCTAAAACTGGGTCCCGTGAGAGAGCGCCCGGCCAAAAATAGAGGCCCGCGAGAGTGCCCCAGGCCGGAAATAGGGTCCCACGAGAGAACCCACGGCTGAGAATAGGGGCCCCCGCGAGAGAGCCCAAGGCTGAAAACAGGGACCCGTGAGAGAGCGCCCGGCCGACAATAGAGGCCCGCGAGAGTGCCCCAGGCCGGAAATAGGGTCCCACGAGAGCACCCACGGCCGAGAAAAGGGGCCCCCGTGAGAGAGCCCAAGGCTGAAAACAGGGACCCGTGAGAGAGCACCCGGCCGAAAATAGAGGCCCGCGAGAGTGCCCCAGGCCGGAAATAGGGTCCCACGAGAGAACCCACGGCCGAGAATAGGGGCCCCCGTGAGAGAGCCCAAGGCCTAAAACTGGGTCCCGTGAGAGAGCGTCCGGCCAAAAATAGAGGCCCGCGAGAGTGCCCCAGGCCGGAAATAGGGTCCCACGAGAGAACCCACGGCCGACAATAGGGGCCCCCGCGAGAGAGCCCAAGGCCTAAAACTGGGACCTGTGAGAGAACGCCTGGCCGAAAATAGAGGCCCGCGAGAGTGCCCCAGGCGGGAAATAGGGTCCCACGAGAGAACCCACGGCTGAGAATAGGGGCCCCCGTGAGAGAGCCCAAGGCCTAAAACTGGGTCCCGTGAGAGAGCGCCCGACCGAAAATAGAGGCCCGCAAGAGTGCCCCAGGCCGGAAATAGGGTCCCACGAGAGAACCCACGGCCGAGAAAAGGGGCCCCCGCGAGAGAGCCCAAGGCCTAAAACTGGGTCCTGTGATAGAGCGCCCGGCCAAAAATAGAGGCCCGCGAGAGTGCCCCAGGCTGGAAATAGGGTCCCACGAGAGAACCCACGGCTGAGAATAAGGGCCCCCGCGAGAGAGCCCAAGGCTGAAAACAGGGACCCGTGAGAGAGCGCCCGGCCGAAAATAGAGGCCCGCGAGAGTGCCCCAGGCTGGAAATAGGGTCCCACGAGAGAACCCACGGCCGAGAATAGGGGCCCCCGTGAGAGAGCCCAAGGCCTAAAACTGGGTCCCGTGAGAGAGCGCCCGGCCAAAAATAGAGGCCCGCGAGAGTGCCCCAGGCCGGAAATAGGGTCCCACAAGAGAACCCACGGCCGACAATAGGGGCCCCCGCGAGAGAGCCCAAGGCCTAAAACTGGGACCTGTGAGAGAACGCCCGGCCAAAAATAGAGGCCCGCGAGAGTGCCCCAGGCCGGAAATAGGGTCCCACGAGAGAACCCACGGCTGAGAATAGGGGCCCCCGTGAGAGAGCCCAAGGCCTAAAACTGGGTCCCGTGTGAGAGCACCCGGCCAAAAATAGAGGCCCGCGAGAGTGCCTCAGGCCAGAAATAGGGTCCCACGAGAGAACCCACGGCCGAGAATAGGGGCCCCCGCGAGAGAGCCCAAGGCCTAAAACTGGATACCGTGATAGAGCGCACGGCCAAAAATAGAGGCCCGCGAAAGTGGCCCAGGCTGGAAATACGGTCCCACGAGAGAACCCACGGCCGAGAATAGGGGCCCCCGCGAGAGAGCCCAAGGCTGAAAACAGGGACCCGTGAGAGAGTGCCCGGCCGAAAATAGAGGCCCGTGAGAGTGCCCCAGGCTGGAAATAGGGTCCCGCGAGAGAACCCACGGCCGAGAATAGGGGCCCCCGTGAGAGAGCCCAAGGCCTAAAACTGGGTCCCGTGAGAGAGCGCCCGGCCAAAAATAGAGGCCCGCGAGAGTGCCCCAGGCCGGAAATAGGGTCCCACGAGAGAACCCACGGCCGAGAATAGGGGCCCCCGCGAGAGAGCCCAAGGCCTAAAACTGGGTCCCGTGAGAGAGCACCCGGCCAAAAATAGAGGCCCGCGAGAGTGCCCCAGGCTGGAAATAGGGTCCCACGAGAGAACCCACAGCCGAGAATAGGGGCTCCCGCGAGAGAGCCCAAGGCCTAAAACTGGGTCCGTGAGAGAGCGCCCGGCCAAAAATAGAGGCCCGCGAGAGTGCCCCAGACCGGAAATAGGGTCCTACGAGAGAACCCACGGCCGAGAATAGGGGCCCCCGCGAGAGAGCCCAAGGCCTAAACTGGGTCCCGTGAGAGAGCGCCCGGCCAAAAATAGAGGCCCGCGAGAGTGCCCCAGGCCGGAAATAGGGTCCCACGAGAGAACCCACGGCTGAGAATAGGGGCCCCCGTGAGAGAGCCCAAGGCTGAAAACAGGGACCCGTGAGAGAGCGCCCGGCCGAAAATAGAGGCCCGCGAGAGTGCCCCAGGCCGGAAATAGGGTCCCACGAGAGAACCCACGGCCGAGAAAAGGGGCCCCCGTGAGAGAGCCCAAGGCCTAAAACTGGGTCCCGTGAGAGAGCGCCCGACCAAAAATAGAGGCCCGCGAGAGGGCCCCAGGCCGGAAATAGGGTCCCACGAGAGAACCCACGGCCGAGAATAGGGGCCCCCGCGAGAGAGCCCAAGGCCTAAAACTGGGTCCCGTGAGAGACCACCCGGCCAAAAATAGAGGCCCGCGAGAGTGCCCCAGGCCGGAAATAGGGTCCCACGAGAGAACCCACGGCCGACAATAGGGTCCCCCGCGAGAGAGCCCAAAGCCTAAAACTGGGACCTGTGAGAGAGTGTCCAGCCAAAAATAGAGGCCCGCGAGAGTGCCCCAGACCGGAAATAGGGTCCCACGAGAGAACCCACGGCCAAGAATAGGGGCCCCCGTGAGAGAGCCCAAGGCCTAAAACTGGGTCCCGTGAGAGAGCGCCCGGCCAAAAATAGAGGCCCGCGAGAGTGCCCCAGGCCAGAAATAGGGTCCCACGAGAGAACCCACGGCCGACAATAGGGGCCCCCGCGAGAGAGCCCAAAGCCTAAAACTGGGACCTGTGAGAGAGCGCCCGGCCAAAAATAGAGGCCCGCGAGAGTGCCCCAGGCCGGAAATAGGGTCCCACGAGAGAACCCACGGCCAAGAATAGGGGCCCCCGCGAGAGAGCCCAAGGCTGAAAACAGGGACCCGTGAGAGAGCGCCCGGCCGAAAATAGAGGCACGTGAGAGTGCCCCAGGCCGGAAATAGGGTCCCACGAGAGAACCCACAGCTGTGAATAGGGGCCCCCGTGAGAGAGCCCAAGGCCTAAAACTGGGTCTCGTGAGAGAGCGCCCGGCCAAAAATAGAGGCCCGCGAGAGTGCCCCAGGCCGGAAATAGGGTCCCACGAGAGAACCCACGGCCGAGAATAGGGGCCCCCGCGAGAGAGCCCAAGGCCTAAAACTGGGTCCCGTGAGAGACCACCCGGCCAAAAATAGAGGCCCGCGAGAGTGCCCCAGGCCGGAAATAGGGTCCCACGAGAGAACCCACGGCCGACAATAGGGTCCCCCGCGAGAGAGCCGAAAGCCTAAAACTGGGACCTGTGAGAGAGTGCCCAGCCAAAAATAGAGGCCCGCGAGAGTGCCCCAGGCCGGAAATAGGGTCCCACGAGAGAACCCACGGCCGAGAATAGGGGCCCCCGCGAGAGAGCCCAAGGCCTAAAACTGGGTCCCGTGAGAGAGCACCCGGCCAAAAATAGAGGCCCGCGAGAGTGCCCCAGGCCGGAAATAGGGTCCCACGAGAGAACCCACGGCCGACAATAGGGTCCCCCGCGAGTGAGCCCAAAGCCTAAAACTGGGACCTGTGAGAGAGTGCCCAGCCAAAAATAGAGGCCCGCGAGAGTGCCCCAGGCCGAAAATAGGGTGCCACGAGAGAACCCACGGCCTAGAATAGGGGCCCCCGAGAGAGAGCCCAAGGCCTAAAACTGGGTCCCGTGAGAGAGCGCCCGGCCAAAAATAGAGGCCCGCGAGAGTGCCCCAGGCTGGAAATAGGGTCCCACGAGAGAAACCACAGCCGAGAATAGGAGCTCCCGCGAGAGAGCCCAAGGCCTAAAACTGGGTCCGTGAGAGAGCGCCCGGCCAAAAATAGAGGCCCGCGAGTGTGCCCCAGGCCGGAAATAGGGTCCCACGAGAGAACCCACGGCCGACAATAGGGGCCCCCGCGAGAGAGCCCAAAGCCTAAAACTGGGACCTGTGAGAGAGCGCCCGACCAAAAATAGAGGCCCGCGAGAGTGCCCCAGGCCGGAAATAGGGTCCCACGAGAGAACCCACGGCCGAGAATAGGGGCCCCCGTGAGAGAGCCCAAGGCCTAAAACTGGGTCCCGTGAGAGAGCGCCCGGCCAAAAATAGAGGCCCGCGAGAGTGCCCCAGGCCGGAAATAGGGTCCCACGAGAGAACCCACGGCCGAGAATAGGGGCCCCCGCGAGAGAGCCCAAGGCCTAAAACTGGGTCCCGTGAGAGAGCACCCGGCCAAAAATAGAGGCCCGCGAGAGTGCCCCAGGCCGGAAATAGGGTCCCACGAGAGAACCCACGGCCGACAATAGGGGCCCCCGCGAGAGAGCCCAAAGCCTAAAACTGGGACCTGTGAGAGAGCGCCCGACCAAAAATAGAGGCCCGCGAGAGTGCCCCAGGCCGGAAATAGGGTCCCACGAGAGAACCCACGGCCGAGAATAGGGGCCCCCGAGAGAGAGCCCAAGGACTAAAACTGGGTCCCGTGAGAGAGCGCCCGGCCAAAAATAGAGGCCCGCGAGAGTGCCCCAGGCTGGAAATAGGGTCCCACGAGAGAACCCACAGCCGAGAATAGGGGCTCCCGCGAGAGAGCCCAAGGCCTAAAACTGGGTCCCGTGAGAGAGCGCCCGGCCAAAAATAGAGGCCCGCGAGAGTGCCCCAGGCCGGAAATAGGGTCCCACGAGAGAACCCACGGCTGAGAATAGGGGTCCCCTCGAGAGAGCCCAAGGCTGAAAACAGGGACCCGTGAGAGAGCGCCCGGCCGACAATAGAGGCCCGCGAGAGTGCCCCAGGCCGTAAATAGGGTCCCACGAGAGCACCCACGGCCGAGAAAAGGGGCCCCCATGAGAGAGCCCAAGGCTGAAAACAGGGACCCGTGAGAGAGCGCCCGGCCGAAAATAGAGGCCCGCGAGAGTGCCCCAGGCCGTAAATAGGGTCCCACGAGAGAACCCACGGCCGAGAATAGGGGCCCCCGTGAGAGAGCCCAAGGCCTAAAACTGGGTCCCGTGAGAGAGCGTCCGGCCAAAAATAGAGGCCCGCGAGAGTGCCCCAGGCCGGAAATAGGGTCCCACGAGAGAACCCACGGCCGACAATAGGGGCCCCCGCTAGAGAGCCCAAGGCCTAAAACTGGGACCTGTGAGAGAACGCCCGGCCGAAAATAGAGGCCCGCGAGAGTGCCCCAGGCCGGAAATAGGGTCCCACGAGAGAACCCACGACTGAGAATAGGGGCCCCCGTGAGAGAGCCCAAGGCCTAAAACTGGGTCCCGTGAGAGAGCGCCCGACCAAAAATAGAGGCCCGCGAGAGGGCCCCAGGCCGGAAATAGGGTCCCACGAGAGAACCCACGGCCGAGAATAGGGGCCCCCGCGAGAGAGCCCAAGGCCTAAAACTGGGTCCCGTGATAGAGCGCCCGGCCAAAAATAGAGGCCCGCGAGAGTGCCCCAGGCTGGAAATAGGGTCCCACGAGAGAACCCACGGCCAAGAATAGGGGCCCCCGCGAGAGAGCCCAAGGCTGAAAACAGGGACCCGTGAGAGAGCGCCCGGCCAAAAATACAGGCCCGCGAGAGTGCCCCAGGCCGGAAATAGGGTCCCACGAGAGAACCCACGGCCGAGAATAGGGGCCCCCGCGAGAGAGCCCAAGCCCTAAAACTGGGTCCCGTGAGAGAGCACCCGGCCAAAAATAGAGGCCCGCGAGAGTGCCCCAGGCCGGAAATAGGGTCCCACGAGAGAACCCACGGCCGACAATAGGGTCCCCCGCGAGAGAGCCCAAAGCCTAAAACTGGGACCTGTGAGAGAGTGCCCAGCCAAAAATAGAGGCCCGCGAGTGTGCCCCAGGCCGGAAATAGGGACCCACGAGAGAACCCACGGCCGAGAACAGGGGCCCCCGCGAGAGAGCCCAAGGCCTAAAACTGGGTCCCGTGAGAGAGCACCCGGCCAAAAATAGAGGCCCGCGAGAGTGCCCCAGGCCGGAAATAGGGTCCCACGAGAGAACCCACGGCCGACAATAGGGTCCCCCGCGAGAGAGCCCAAAGCCTAAAACTGGGACCTGTGAGAGAGTGCCCAGCCAAAAATAGAGGCCCGCGAGAGTGCCCCAGGCCGGAAATAGGGTCCAACGAGAGAACCCACGGCCGAGAATAGTGGCCCCCGAGAGAGAGCCCAAGGCCTAAAACTGGGTACCGTGAGAGAGCACCCGGCCAAAAATAGAGGCCCGCGAGAGTGCCCCAGACCGGAAATAGGGTCCCACGAGAGAACCCACGGCCAAGAATAGGGGCCCCCGTGAGAGAGCCCAAGGCCTAAAACTGGGTCCCGTGAGAGAGCGCCCGGCCAAAAATAGAGGCCTGCGAGAGAGCCCCAGGCCGGAAATAGGGTCCCACGAGAGAACCCACGGCCGAGAATAGGGGCCCCCGCGAGAGAGCCCAAGGCCTAAAACTGGGTCCCGTGAGAGACCACCTGGCCAAAAATAGAGGCCTGCGAGAGTGCCCCAGGCCGGAAATAGGGTCCCACGAGAGAACCCACGGCCGAGAATAGGGTCCCCCGCGAGAGAGCCGAAAGCCTAAAACTGGGACCTGTGAGAGAGTGCCCAGCCAAAAATAGAGGCCCGCGAGAGTGCCCCAGGCCGGAAATAGGGTCCCACGAGAGAACCCACGGCTGAGAATAGGGGCCCCCGCGAGAGAGCCCAAGGCTGAAAACAGGGACCCGTGAGAGAGTGCCCGGCCGACAATAGAGGCCCGCGAGAGTGCCCCATGCCGGAAATGGGTTCCCACGAGAGCACCTACGGCCGAGAAAAGGGGCCCCGTGAGAGAGCCCAAGGCTGAAAACAGGGACCCGTGAGAGAGCGCCCGGCCGAAAATAGAGGCCCGCGAGAGTGCCCCAGGCCGGAAATAGGGTCCCACGAGAGAACCCACGGCCGAGAATAGGGGCCCCCGTGAGTGAGCCCAAGGCCTAAAACTGGGTCCCGTGATAGAGCGCCCGGCCAAAAATAGAGGACCGCGAGAGTGCCCCAGGCTGGAAATAGGGTCCCACGAGAGAACCCACGGCCGAGAATAGGGGCCCCCGCGAGAGAGCCCAAGGCTGAAAACAGGGACCCGTGAGAGAGCGCCCGGCCGAAAATAGAGGCCCGTGAGAGTGCCCCAGGCCGGAAATAGGGTCCCACGAGAGAACCCACGGCCGAGAATAGGGGCCCCCGCGAGAGAGCCCAAGGCCTAAAACTGGGTCCCGTGAGAGAGCACCCGGCCAAAAATAGAGGCCCGCGAGAGTGCTCCAGGCCGGAAATAGGGTCCCACGAGAGAACCCATGGCCAAGAATACGGGCCCCCGTGAGAGAGCCCAAGGCCTAAAACTGGGTCCCGTGAGAGAGCGCCCGGCCAAAAATAGAGGCCGGAAATAGGGTCCCACGAGAGAACCCACGGCCGACAATAGGGGCCCCCGCGAGAGAGCCCAAAGCCTAAATCTGGGACCTGTGAGAGAGCGCCCGGCCAAAAACAGAGGCCCGCGAGAGTGCCCCAGGCTGGAAATAGGGTCCCACGAGAGAACCCACGGCCGAGAATAGGGGCTCCCGCGAGAGAGCCCAAGGCCTAAAACTGGGTCCGTGAGAGAGCGCCCGGCCAAAAATAGAGGCCCGCGAGAGTGCCCCAGGCCGGAAATAGGGTCCCACGAGAGAACCCACGGCCAAGAATAGGGGCCCCGTGAGAGAGCCCAAGGCTGAAAACAGGGACCCGTGACAGAGCGCCCGGCCGACAATAGAGGCCCGCGAGAGTGCCCCAGGCCGGAAATAGGGTCCCACGAGACCACCCACGGCCGAGAATAGGGGCCCCCGCGAGAGAGCCCAAGGCCTAAAACAGGGGCCTGTGAGAGAGCGCCCGGCCGAAAATAGAGGCACGCGAGAGTGCCCCAGGCCGGAAATAGGGTCCCACGAAAGAACCCACGGCCGAGAATAGGGGCCCCCGTGAGAGAGCCCAAGGCCTAAAACTGGGTCCCGTGAGAGAGCGCCCGGCCAAAAATAGAGGCCCGCGAGAGTGCCCCAGGCCGGAAATAGGGTCCCACGAGAGAACCCACGGCCGACAATAGGGGCCCCCGCGAGAGAGCCCAAAGCCTAAAACTGGGACCTGTGAGAGAGCGCCCGGCCAAAAATAGAGGCCCGCGAGAGTGCCCCAGGCCGGAAATAGGGTCCCACGAGAGAACCCACGGCCGAGAATAGGGGCCCCCGTGAGAGAGCCCAAGACCTAAAACTGGGTCCCGTGAGAGAGCGCCCGGCCAAAAATAGAGGCCCGCGAGAGTGCCCCAGGCTGGAAATAGGGTCCCACGAGAGAACCCACAGCCGAGAATAGGGGCTCCCGCGAGAGAGCCCAAGGACTAAAACTGGGTCCGTGAGAGAGCGCCCGGCCAAAAATAGAGGCCCGCGAGAGTGCCCCAGGCCAGAAATAGGGTCCCACGAGAGAACCCACGGCCGAGAATAGGGGCCCCCGCGAGAGAGCCCAAGGCCTAAAACTGGGTCCCGTGAGAGAGCGCCCGGCCAAAAATAGAGGCCTGCGAGAGTGCCCCAGGCCGGAAATAGGGTCCCACGAGAGAACCCACGGCTGAGAATAGGGGCCCCCGCGAGAGCGCCCAAGGCCTAAAACAGGGACCCGTGAGAGAGCGCCCGGCCGACAATAGAGGCCCGCGAGAGTGCCCCAGGCCGGAAATAGGGTCCCACGAGAGCACCCACGGCCGAGAAAAGGGGCCCCCGTGAGAGAGCCCAAGGCTGAAAACAGGGACCCGTGAGAGAGCGCCCGGCCGAAAATAGGGGCCCGCGAGAGTGCCCCAGGACGGAAATAGGGTCCCATGAGAGAACCCACGGCCGAGAATAGGGGCCCCCGTGAAAGAGCCCAAGGCCTAAAACTGGGTCCCGTGAGAGAGCGCCCGGCCAAAAATAGAGGCCCGCGAGAGTGCCCCAGGCCGGAAATAGGGTCCCACGAGAGAACCCACGGCCGACAATAGGGGCCCCCGCGAGAGAGCCCAAGGCCTAAAACTGGGACCTGTGAGAGAACGCCCGGCCGAAAATAGAGGCCCGCGAGAGTGCCCCAGGCCGGAAATAGGGTCCCACGAGAGAACCCACGGCTGAGAATAGGGGCCCCCGTGAGAGAGCCCAAGGCCTAAAACTGGGTCCCGTGAGAGAGCGCCCGGCCAAAAATAGAGGCCCGCGAGAGTGCCCCAGGCCGGAAATAGGGTCCCACGAGAGAACCCACGGCCGAGAATAGGGGCCCCCGCGAGAGAGCCCAAGGCCTAAAACTGGGTCCCGTGATAGAGCGCCCGGTCAAAAATAGAGGCCCGCGAGAGTGCCCCAGGCTGGAAATAGGGTCCCACGAGAGAACCCACGGCCGAGAATAGGGGCCACCGCGAGAGAGCCCAAGGCTGAAAACAGGGACCCGTGAGAGAGCGCCCGGCCGAAAATAGAGGCCCGTGAGAGTGCCCCAGGCAGGAAATAGGGTCCCACGAGAGAACCCACGGCTGAGAAAAGGGGCCCCCGTGAGAGAGCCCAAGGCCTAAAACTGGGTCCCGTGAGAGAGCGCCCGGCCAAAAATAGAGGCCCGCGAGAGTGCCCCAGGCCGGAAATAGGGTCCCACGAGAGAACCCACGGCCAACAATAGGGGCCCCCGTGAGAGAGCCCAAGGCCTAAAACTGGGTCCCGTGAGAGACCACCCGGCCAAAAATAGAGGCCCGCGAGAGTGCCCCAGGCCGGAAATAGGGTCCCACGAGAGAACCCACGGCCGACAATAGGGTCCCCCGCGAGAGAGCCCAAAGCCTAAAACTGGGACCTGTGAGAGAGTGTCCAGCCAAAAATAGAGGCCCGCGAGAGTGCCCCAGGCCGGAAATAGGGTCCAACGAGAGAACCCACGGCCGACAATAGTGGCCCCCGAGAGAGAGCCCAAGGCCTAAAACTGGGTCCCGTGAGAGAGAACCCGGCCAAAAATAGAGGCCCGCGAGAGTGCCCCAGACCGGAAATAGGGTCCCACGAGAGAACCCACGGCCAAGAATAGGGGCCCCCGTGAGAGAGCCCAAGGCCTAAAACTGGGTCCCGTGAGAGAGCGCCCGGCCAAAAATAGAGGCCCGCGAGAGTGCCCCAGGCCAGAAATAGGGTCCCACGAGAGAACCCACGGCCGACAATAGGGGCCCCCGCGAGAGAGCCCAAAGCCTAAAACTGGGACCTGTGAGAGAGCGCCCGGCCAAAAATAGAGGCCCGCGAGAGTGCCCCAGGCCGGAAATAGGGTCCAACGAGAGAACCCACGGCCGAGAATAGTGGCCCCCGAGAGAGAGCCCAAGGCCTAAAACTGGGTCCCGTGAGAGAGAACCCGGCCAAAAATAGAGGCCCGCGAGAGTGCCCCAGACCGGAAATAGGGTCCCACGAGAGAACCCACGGCTGTGAATAGGGGCCCCCGTGAGAGAGCCCAAGGCCTAAAACTGGGTCTCGTGAGAGAGCGCCCGGCCAAAAATAGAGGCCCGCGAGAGTGCCCCAGGCCGGAAATAGGGTCCCACGAGAGAACCCACGGCCGAGAATAGGGGCCCCCGCGAGAGAGCCCAAGGCCTAAAACTGGGTCCCGTGAGAGACCACCCGGCCAAAAATAGAGGCCCGCGAGAGTGCCCCAGGCCGGAAATAGGGTCCCACGAGAGAACCCACGGCCGACAATAGGGTCCCCCGCGAGAGAGCCGAAAGCCTAAAACTGGGACCTGTGAGAGAGTGCCCAGCCAAAAATAGAGGCCCGCGAGAGTGCCCCAGGCCGGAAATAGGGTCCCACGAGAGAACCCACGGCCAAGAATAGGGGCCCCCGCGAGAGAGCCCAAGGCCTAAAACTGGGTCCCGTGAGAGAGCACCCGGCCAAAAATAGAGGCCCGCGAGAGTGCCCCAGGCCGGAAATAGGGTCCCACGAGAGAACCCACGGCCGACAATAGGGTCCCCCGCGAGAGAGCCGAAAGCCTAAAACTGGGACCTGTGAGAGAGTGCCCAGCCAAAAATAGAGGCCCGCGAGAGTGCCCCAGGCCGGAAATAGGGTCCCACGAGAGAACCCACGGCCAAGAATAGGGGCCCCCGCGAGAGAGCCCAAGGCCTAAAACTGGGTCCCGTGAGAGAGCACCCGGCCAAAAATAGAGGCCCGCGAGAGTGCCCCAGGCCGGAAATAGGGTCCCACGAGAGAACCCACGGCCGACAATAGGGTCCCCCGCGAGTGAGCCCAAAGCCTAAAACTGGGACCTGTGAGAGAGTGCCCAGCCAAAAATAGAGGCCCGCGAGAGTGCCCCAGGCCGAAAATAGGGTGCCACGAGAGAACCCACGGCCTAGAATAGGGGCCCCCGAGAGAGAGCCCAAGGCCTAAAACTGGGTCCCGTGAGAGAGCGCCCGGCCAAAAATAGAGGCCCGCGAGAGTGCCCCAGGCTGGAAATAGGGTCCCACGAGAGAAACCACAGCCGAGAATAGGAGCTCCCGCGAGAGAGCCCAAGGCCTAAAACTGGGTCCGTGAGAGAGCGCCCGGCCAAAAATAGAGGCCCGCGAGTGTGCCCCAGGCCGGAAATAGGGTCCCACGAGAGAACCCACGGCCGACAATAGGGGCCCCCGCGAGAGAGCCCAAAGCCTAAAACTGGGACCTGTGAGAGAGCGCCCGACCAAAAATAGAGGCCCGCGAGAGTGCCCCAGGCCGGAAATAGGGTCCCACGAGAGAACCCACGGCCGAGAATAGGGGCCCCCGTGAGAGAGCCCAAGGCCTAAAACTGGGTCCCGTGAGAGAGCGCCCGGCCAAAAATAGAGGCCCGCGAGAGTGCCCCAGGCCGGAAATAGGGTCCCACGAGAGAACCCACGGCCGAGAATAGGGGCCCCCGCGAGAGAGCCCAAGGCCTAAAACTGGGTCCCGTGAGAGAGCACCCGGCCAAAAATAGAGGCCCGCGAGAGTGCCCCAGGCCGGAAATAGGGTCCCACGAGAGAACCCACGGCCGACAATAGGGGCCCCCGCGAGAGAGCCCAAAGCCTAAAACTGGGACCTGTGAGAGAGCGCCCGACCAAAAATAGAGGCCCGCGAGAGTGCCCCAGGCCGGAAATAGGGTCCCACGAGAGAACCCACGGCCGAGAATAGGGGCCCCCGAGAGAGAGCCCAAGGACTAAAACTGGGTCCCGTGAGAGAGCGCCCGGCCAAAAATAGAGGCCCGCGAGAGTGCCCCAGGCTGGAAATAGGGTCCCACGAGAGAACCCACAGCCGAGAATAGGGGCTCCCGCGAGAGAGCCCAAGGCCTAAAACTGGGTCCGTGAGAGAGCGCCCGGCCAAAAATAGAGGCCCGCGAGAGTGCCCCAGGCCGGAAATAGGGTCCCACGAGAGAACCTACGGCCGAGAATAGGGGCCCCCGCGAGAGAGCCCAAGGCCTAAAACTGGGTCCCGTGAGAGAGCGCCCGGCCAAAAATAGAGGCCCGCGAGAGTGCCCCAGGCCGGAAATAGGGTCCCACGAGAGAACCCACGGCTGAGAATAGGGGTCCCCTCGAGAGAGCCCAAGGCTGAAAACAGGGACCCGTGAGAGAGCGCCCGGCCGACAATAGAGGCCCGCGAGAGTGCCCCAGGCCGTAAATAGGGTCCCACGAGAGCACCCACGGCCGAGAAAAGGGGCCCCCATGAGAGAGCCCAAGGCTGAAAACAGGGACCCGTGAGAGAGCGCCCGGCCGAAAATAGAGGCCCGCGAGAGTGCCCCAGGCCGTAAATAGGGTCCCACGAGAGAACCCACGGCCGAGAATAGGGGCCCCCGTGAGAGAGCCCAAGGCCTAAAACTGGGTCCCGTGAGAGAGCGTCCGGCCAAAAATAGAGGCCCGCGAGAGTGCCCCAGGCCGGAAATAGGGTCCCACGAGAGAACCCACGGCCGACAATAGGGGCCCCCGCTAGAGAGCCCAAGGCCTAAAACTGGGACCTGTGAGAGAACGCCCGGCCGAAAATAGAGGCCCGCGAGAGTGCCCCAAGCCGGAAATAGGGTCCCACGAGAGAACCCACGACTGAGAATAGGGGCCCCCGTGAGAGAGCCCAAGGCCTAAAACTGGGTCCCGTGAGAGAGCGCCCGACCAAAAATAGAGGCCCGCGAGAGGGCCCCAGGCCGGAAATAGGGTCCCACGAGAGAACCCACGGCCGAGAATAGGGGCCCCCGCGAGAGAGCCCAAGGCCTAAAACTGGGTCCCGTGATAGAGCGCCCGGCCAAAAATAGAGGCCCGCGAGAGTGCCCCAGGCTGGAAATAGGGTCCCACGAGAGAACCCACGGCCGAGAATAGGGGCCCCCGCGAGAGAGCCCAAGGCTGAAAACAGGGACCCGTGAGAGAGCGCCCGGCCAAAAATACAGGCCCGCGAGAGTGCCCCAGGCCGGAAATAGGGTCCCACGAGAGAACCCACGGCCGAGAATAGGGGCCCCCGCGAGAGAGCCCAAGCCCTAAAACTGGGTCCCGTGAGAGAATACCCGGCCAAAAATAGAGGCCCGCGAGAGTGCCCCAGGCCGGAAATAGGGTCCCACGAGAGAACCCACGGCCGACAATAGGGTCCCCCGCGAGAGAGCCCAAAGCCTAAAACTGGGACCTGTGAGAGAGTGCCCAGCCAAAAATAGAGGCCCGCGAGTGTGCCCCAGGCCGGAAATAGGGACCCACGAGAGAACCCACGGCCGAGAACAGGGGCCCCCGCGAGAGAGCCCAAGGCCTAAAACTGGGTCCCGTGAGAGAGCACCCGGCCAAAAATAGAGGCCCGCGAGAGTGCCCCAGGCCGGAAATAGGGTCCCACGAGAGAACCCACGGCCGACAATAGGGTCCCCCGCGAGAGAGCCCAAAGCCTAAAACTGGGACCTGTGAGAGAGTGCCCAGCCAAAAATAGAGGCCCGCGAGAGTGCCCCAGGCCGGAAATAGGGTCCAACGAGAGAACCCACGGCCGAGAATAGTGGCCCCCGAGAGAGAGCCCAAGGCCTAAAACTGGGTACCGTGAGAGAGCACCCGGCCAAAAATAGAGGCCCGCGAGAGTGCCCCAGACCGGAAATAGGGTCCCACGAGAGAACCCACGGCCAAGAATAGGGGCCCCCGTGAGAGAGCCCAAGGCCTAAAACTGGGTCCCGTGAGAGAGCGCCCGGCCAAAAATAGAGGCCCGCGAGAGTGCCCCAGGCCAGAAATAGGGTCCCACGAGAGAACCCACGGCCGACAATAGGGGCCCCCGCGAGAGAGCCCAAAGCCTAAAACTGGGACCTGTGAGAGAGCGCCCGGCCAAAAATAGAGGCCCGCGAGAGTGCCCCAGGCCGGAAATAGGGTCCCACGAGAGAACCCACGGCCGAGAATAGGGGCCCCCGCGAGAGAGCCCAAGGCTGAAAACAGGGACCCGTGAGAGAGCGCCCGGCCGAAAATAGAGGCCCGTGAGAGTGCCCCAGGCCGGAAATAGGGTCCCACGAGAGAACCCACGGCTGTGAATAGGGGCCCCCGTGAGAGAGCCCAAGGCCTAAAACTGGGTCTCGTGAGAGAGCGCCCGGCCAAAAATAGAGGCCTGCGAGAGAGCCCCAGGCCGGAAATAGGGTCCCACGAGAGAACCCACGGCCGAGAATAGGGGCCCCCGCGAGAGAGCCCAAGGCCTAAAACTGGGTCCCGTGAGAGACCACCTGGCCAAAAATAGAGGCCTGCGAGAGTGCCCCAGGCCGGAAATAGGGTCCCACGAGAGAACCCACGTCCGAGAATAGGGTCCCCCGCGAGAGAGCCGAAAGCCTAAAACTGGGACCTGTGAGAGAGTGCCCAGCCAAAAATAGAGGCCCGCGAGAGTGCCCCAGGCCGGAAATAGGGTCCCACGAGAGAACCCACGGCTGAGAATAGGGGCCCCCGCGAGAGAGCCCAAGGCTGAAAACAGGGACCCGTGAGAGAGTGCCCGGCCGACAATAGAGGCCCGCGAGAGTGCCCCATGCCAGAAATGGGTTCCCACGAGAGCACCTACGGCCGAGAAAAGGGGCCCCGTGAGAGAGCCCAAGGCTGAAAACAGGGACCCGTGAGAGAGCGCCCGGCCGAAAATAGAGGCCCGCGAGAGTGCCCCAGGCCGGAAATAGGGTCCCACGAGAGAACCCACGGCCGAGAATAGGGGCCCCCGTGAGTGAGCCCAAGGCCTAAAACTGGGTCCCGTGATAGAGCGCCCGGCCAAAAATAGAGGACCGCGAGAGTGCCCCAGGCTGGAAATAGGGTCCCACGAGAGAACCCACGGCCGAGAATAGGGGCCCCCGCGAGAGAGCCCAAGGCTGAAAACAGGGACCCGTGAGAGAGCGCCCGGCCGAAAATAGAGGCCCGTGAGAGTGCCCCAGGCCGGAAATAGGGTCCCACGAGAGAACCCACGGCCGAGAATAGGGGCCCCCGCGAGAGAGCCCAAGGCCTAAAACTGGGTCCCGTGAGAGAGCACCCGGCCAAAAATAGAGGCCCGCGAGAGTGCTCCAGGCCGGAAATAGGGTCCCACGAGAGAACCCATGGCCAAGAATACGGGCCCCCGTGAGAGAGCCCAAGGCCTAAAACTGGGTCCCGTGAGAGAGCGCCCGGCCAAAAATAGAGGCCGGAAATAGGGTCCCACGAGAGAACCCACGGCCGACAATAGGGGCCCCCGCGAGAGAGCCCAAAGCCTAAAACTGGGACCTGTGAGAGAGCGCCCGGCCAAAAACAGAGGCCCGCGAGAGTGCCCCAGGCTGGAAATAGGGTCCCACGAGAGAACCCACGGCCGAGAATAGGGGCTCCCGCGAGAGAGCCCAAGGCCTAAAACTGGGTCCGTGAGAGAGCGCCCGGCCAAAAATAGAGGCCCGCGAGAGTGCCCCAGGCCGGAAATAGGGTCCCACGAGAGAACCCACGGCCAAGAATAGGGGCCCCGTGAGAGAGCCCAAGGCTGAAAACAGGGACCCGTGACAGAGCGCCCGGCCGACAATAGAGGCCCGCGAGAGTGCCCCAGGCCGGAAATAGGGTCCCACGAGAGCACCCACGGCCGAGAATAGGGGCCCCCGCGAGAGAGCCCAAGGCCTAAAACAGGGGCCTGTGAGAGAGCGCCCGGCCGAAAATAGAGGCACGCGAGAGTGCCCCAGGCCGGAAATAGGGTCCCACGAAAGAACCCACGGCCGAGAATAGGGGCCCCCGTGAGAGAGCCCAAGGCCTAAAACTGGGTCCCGTGAGAGAGCGCCCGGCCAAAAATAGAGGCCCGCGAGAGTGCCCCAGGCCGGAAATAGGGTCCCACGAGAGAACCCACGGCCGACAATAGGGGCCCCCGCGAGAGAGCCCAAAGCCTAAAACTGGGACCTGTGAGAGAGCGCCCGGCCAAAAATAGAGGCCCGCGAGAGTGCCCCAGGCCGGAAATAGGGTCCCACGAGAGAACCCACGGCCGAGAATAGGGGCCCCCGTGAGAGAGCCCAAGACCTAAAACTGGGTCCCGTGAGAGAGCGCCCGGCCAAAAATAGAGGCCCGCGAGAGTGCCCCAGGCTGGAAAAAGGGTCCCACGAGAGAACCCACAGCCGAGAATAGGGGCTCCCGCGAGAGAGCCCAAGGACTAAAACTGGGTCCGTGAGAGAGCGCCCGGCCAAAAATAGAGGCCCGCGAGAGTGCCCCAGGCCAGAAATAGGGTCCCACGAGAGAACCCACGGCCGAGAATAGGGGCCCCCGCGAGAGAGCCCAAGGCCTAAAACTGGGTCCCGTGAGAGAGCGCCCGGCCAAAAATAGAGGCCTGCGAGAGTGCCCCAGGCCGGAAATAGGGTCCCACGAGAGAACCCACGGCTGAGAATAGGGGCCCCCGCGAGAGCGCCCAAGGCCTAAAACAGGGACCCGTGAGAGAGCGCCCGGCCGACAATAGAGGCCCGCGAGAGTGCCCAAGGCCGGAAATAGGGTCCCACGAGAGCACCCACGGCCGAGAAAAGGGGCCCCCGTGAGAGAGCCCAAGGCTGAAAACAGGGACCCGTGAGAGAGCGCCCGGCCGAAAATAGGGGCCCGCGAGAGTGCCCCAGGACGGAAATAGGGTCCCATGAGAGAACCCACGGCCGAGAATAGGGGCCCCCGTGAAAGAGCCCAAGGCCTAAAACTGGGTCCCGTGAGAGAGCGCCCGGCCAAAAATAGAGGCCCGCGAGAGTGCCCCAGGCCGGAAATAGGGTCCCACGAGAGAACCCACGGCCGACAATAGGGGCCCCCGCGAGAGAGCCCAAGGCCTAAAACTGGGACCTGTGAGAGAACGCCCGGCCGAAAATAGAGGCCCGCGAGAGTGCCCCAGGCCGGAAATAGGGTCCCACGAGAGAACCCACGGCTGAGAATAGGGGCCCCCGTGAGAGAGCCCAAGGCCTAAAACTGGGTCCCGTGAGAGAGCGCCCGGCCAAAAATAGAGGCCCGCGAGAGTGCCCCAGGCCGGAAATAGGGTCCCACGAGAGAACCCACGGCCGAGAATAGGGGCCCCCGCGAGAGAGCCCAAGGCCTAAAACTGGGTCCCGTGATAGAGCGCCCGGTCAAAAATAGAGGCCCGCGAGAGTGCCCCAGGCTGGAAATAGGGTCCCACGAGAGAACCCACGGCCGAGAATAGGGGCCACCGCGAGAGAGCCCAAGGCTGAAAACAGGGACCCGTGAGAGAGCGCCCGGCCGAAAATAGAGGCCCGTGAGAGTGCCCCAGGCAGGAAATAGGGTCCCACGAGAGAACCCACGGCCAAGAATAGGGGACCCCGTGAGAGAGCCCAAGGCCTAAAACTGGGTCCCGTGAGAGCGCCCGGCCAAAAATAGAGGCCCGCGAGAGTGCCCCAGGCCGGAAATAGGGTCCCACGAGAGAACCCACGGCCAACAATAGGGGCCCCCGCGAGAGAGCCCAAAGCCTAAAACTGGGACCTGTGAGAGAGCGCTCGGCCAAAAATAGAGGCCCGCGAGAGTGCCCCAGGCCGGAAATAGGGTCCCACGAGAGAACCCACGGCCGATAATAGGGGCCCCCGCGAGAGAGCCCAAGGCCTAAAACTGGGTCCCGTGAGAGAGCGCCCGGCCAAAAATAGAGGCCCGCGAGAGTGCCCCAGGCCGGACTAGGGTCCCACGAGAGAACCCACGTCTGAGAATAGGGACCCGTGAGAGAGCGCCCGGCCGAAAATAGAGGCCCGCGAGAGTGCCCCAGGCCGGAAATAGGGTCCCACGAGAGAACCCACGGCCGAGAATAGGGGCCCCCGTGAGAGAGCCCAAGGCCTAAAACTGGGTCCCGTGAGAGAGCGCCCGGCCAAAAATAGAGGCCCGCGAGAGTGCCCCAGGCCGGAAATAGGGTCCCACGAGAGAACCCACGGCCGACAATAGGGGCCCCCGCGAGAGAGCCCAAGGCCTAAATCTGGGACCTGTGAGAGAACGCCCGGCCGAAAATAGAGGCCCGCGAGAGTGCCCCAGGCCGGAAATAGGGTCCCACGAGAGATCCCACGGCTGAGAATGGGGGCCCCCGTGAGAGAGCCCAAGGCCTAAAACTGGGTCCCGTGAGAGAGCGCCCGGACAAAAATAGAGGCCCGCGAGAGTGCCCCAGGCCGGAAATAGGGTCCCACGAGAGAACCCACGGCCGAGAATAGGTTCCCCCGCGAGAGAGCCCAAGGCCTAAAACTGGGTCCCGTGATAGAGCGCCCGGCCAAAAATAGAGGCCCGCGAGTGTGCCCCAGGCTGGAAATAGGGTCCCACGAGAGAACCCATGGCCGAGAATAGGGGCCCCGCGAGAGAGCCCAAGGCTGAAAACAGGGACCCGTGAGAGAGCGCCCGGCCGAAAATAGAGGCCCGTGAAAGTGCCCCAGGCCGGAAATAGGGTCCCACGAGAGAACCCACGGCCGAGAATAGGGGCCCCCGTGAGAGAGCCCAAGGCCTAAAACTGGGTCCCGTGATATAGCGCCCGGCCAAAAATAGAGGCCCACGAGAGTGCCCCAGGCCGGAAATAGGGCCAATAGGGGCCCCCGCGAGAGAGCCCGAGGCCTAAAACAGGGACCTGTGAGAGAGCGCCCGGCCGAAAATAGAGGCCCGCGAGAGTGCCCTAGGCCGGAAATAGGGTCCCACGAGAGAACCCACGGCCGAGAATAGGGGCCCCCGTGAAAGAGCCCAAGGCCTAAAACTGGGTCCCGTGAGAGAGCGCCCGGCCAAAAATAGAGGGCAGCGAGAGTGCCCCAGGCCGGAAATAGGGTCCCACGAGAGAACCCACGGCCGACAATAGGGGCCCCCGCGAGAGAGCCCAAGGCCTAAAACTGGGACCTGTGAGAGAACGCCGGCCGAAAATAGAGGCCCGTGAGAGTGCCCCAGGCCGGAAATAGGGTCCCACGAGAGAACCCACGGCCGAGAATAGGGGCCCCCGTGAGAGAGCCCAAGGCCTAAAACTGGGTCCCGTGAGAGAGCGCCCGGCCAAAAATAGAGGCCCGCGAGAGTGCCCCAGGCCGGAAATAGGGTCCCACGAGAGAACCCACGGCCGACAATAGGGGCCCCCGCGAGAGAGCCCAAGGCCTAAATCTGGGACCTGTGAGAGAACGCCCGGCCGAAAATAGAGGCCCGCGAGAGTGCCCCAGGCCGGAAATAGGGTCCCACGAGAGATCCCACGGCTGAGAATGGGGGCCCCCGTGAGAGAGCCCAAGGCCTAAAACTGGGTCCCGTGAGAGAGCGCCCGGACAAAAATAGAGGCCCGCGAGAGTGCCCCAGGCCGGAAATAGGGTCCCACGAGAGAACCCACGGCCGAGAATAGGTTCCCCCGCGAGAGAGCCCAAGGCCTAAAACTGGGTCCCGTGATAGAGCGCCCGGCCAAAAATAGAGGCCCGCGAGTGTGCCCCAGGCTGGAAATAGGGTCCCACGAGAGAACCCATGGTCGAGAATAGGGGCCCCGCGAGAGAGCCCAAGGCTGAAAACAGGGACCCGTGAGAGAGCGCCCGGCCGAAAATAGAGGCCCGTGAAAGTGCCCCAGGCCGGAAATAGGGTCCCACGAGAGAACCCACGGCCGAGAATAGGGGCCCCCGCGAGAGAGCCCAAGGCCTAAAACTGGGTCCTGTGATATAGCGCCCGGCCAAAAATAGAGGCCCACGAGAGTGCCCCAGGCCGGAAATAGGGCCAATAGGGGCCCCCGCGAGAGAGCCCGAGGCCTAAAACAGGGACCTGTGAGAGAGCGCCCGGCCGAAAATAGAGGCCCGCGAGAGTGCCCCAGGCCGGAAATAGGGTCCCACGAGAGAACCCACGGCCGAGAATAGGGGCCCCCGTGAAAGAGCCCAAGGCCTAAAACTGGGTCCCGTGAGAGAGCGCCCGGCCAAAAATAGAGGGCAGCGAGAGTGCCCCAGGCCGGAAATAGGGTCCCACGAGAGAACCCACGGCCGACAATAGGGGCCCCCGCGAGAGAGCCCAAGGCCTAAAACTGGGACCTGTGAGAGAAAGCCCGGCCGAAAATAGAGGCCCGTGAGAGTGCCCCAGGCCGGAAATAGGGTCCCACGAGAGAACCCACGGCCGAGAAAAGGGGCCCCCGTGAGAGAGCCCAAGGCCTAAAACTGGGTCCCGTGAGAGAGCGCCCGGCCAAAAATAGAGGCCCGAGAGAGTGCCCCAGGCCGGAAATAGGGTCCCACGAGAGAACCCACGGCCGACAATAGGGGCCCCCGCGAGAGAGCCCAAAGCCTAAAACTGGGACCTGTGAGAGAGCGCCCGGCCAAAAATAGAGGCCCGCGAGAGTGCCCCAGGCTGGAAATAGGGTCCCACGAGAGAACCCACGGCCGAGAATAGGGGCCCCCGTGAGAGAGCCCAAGGCCTAAAACTGGGTCCCGTGAGAGAGCGCCCGGCCAAAAATAGAGGCCCGCGAGAGTGCCCCAGGCTGGAAATAGGGTCCCACGAGAGAACCCACAGCCGAGAATAGGGGCTCCCGCGAGAGAGCCCAAGGCCTAAAACTGTGTCCGTGAGAGAGCGCCCGGCCAAAAATAGAGGCCCGCGAGAGTGCCCCAGGCCAGAAATAGGGTCCCACGAGAGAACCCACGGCCGAGAATAGGGGCCCCCGCGAGAGAGCCCAAGGCCTAAAACTGGGTCCCGTGAGAGAGCGCCCGGCCAAAAATAGAGGCCTGCGAGAGTGCCCCAGGCCGGAAATAGGGTCCCACGAGAGAACCCACGGCTGAGAATAGGGGCCCCCGCGAGAGCGCCCAAGGCCTAAAACAGGGACCCGTGAGAGAGCGCCCGGCCGACAATAGAGGCCCGCGAGAGTGCCCCAGGCCGGAAATAGGGTCCCACGAGAGCACCCACGGCCGAGAAAAGGGGCCCCCGTGAGAGAGCCCAAGGCTGAAAACAGGGACCCGTGAGAGAGCGCCCGGCCGAAAATAGGGGCCCGCGAGAGTGCCCCAGGCCGGAAATAGGGTCCCATGAGAGAACCCACGGCTGAGAATAGGGGCCCCCGTGAAAGAGCCCAAGGCCTAAAACTGGGTCCCGTGAGAGAGCGCCCGGCCAAAAATAGAGGCCCGCGAGAGTGCCCCAGGCCGGAAATAGGGTCCCACGAGAGAACCCACGGCCGACAATAGGGGCCCCCGCGAGAGAGCCCAAGGCCTAAAACTGGGACCTGTGAGAGAACGCCCGGCCGAAAATAGAGGCCCGCGAGAGTGCCCCAGGCCGGAAATAGGGTCCCACGAGAGAACCCACGGCTGAGAATAGGGGCCCCCGTGAGAGAGCCCAAGGCCTAAAACTGGGTCCCGTGAGAGAGCGCCCGGCCAAAAATAGAGGCCCGCGAGAGTGCCCCAGGCCGGAAATAGGGTCCCACGAGAGAACCCACGGCCGAGAATAGGGGCCCCCGCGACAGAGCCCAAGGCCTAAAACAAGGACCTGTGAGAGAGCGCCCAGCTGAAAATAGAGGCCTGCGAGAGTGTCCCAGGACGGAAATAGGGTCCCACGAGAGATCCCACGGCCGAGAATAGGGGCCCCCGTGAGAGAGCCCAAGGCCTAAAACTGGGTCCCGTGAGAGAGCACCCGGCCGAAAATAGAGGCCCGCGAGAGTGCCCCAGGCCGAAAATAGGGTCCCACGAGAGAACCCACGGCCGAAAATAGGGGCACCCGCGACAGAGCCCAAGGCTGAAAACAGGGACCCGTGAGAGAGCGCCCGGCCAAAAACAGAGGCCCGCGAGAGTGCCCCAGGCCGGAAATAGGGTCCCACGAGAGAACCCAAGGCCGACAATAGGGCCCCCTGCGAGAGAGCCCAAGGCCTAAAACTGGGACCTGTGAGAGAACGCGCGGCCGAAAATAGAGGCCCGCGAGAGTGCCCAAGGCCGGAAATAGCGTCCCACGAGAGAACCCACGGCCGAGAATAGGGGCCCTAGTGAGAGAGCCCAAGGCCTAAAACTGGGTCCCGTGAGAGAGCGCCCGGCCAAAAATAGAGGCCCGCGAGAGTGCCCCAGGCCGGAAATAGGGTCCCACGAGAGAACCCACGGCCGAAAATAGGGGCCCCCGCGAGAGAGCCCAAGGCCTAAAACTGGGTCCCGTGAGAGAGCGCCCGGCCAAAAATTGAGGCACGCGAGAGTGCCCCAGGCTTAAAATAGGGTCCCACGAGAGAACCCACGGCCGAGAATAGGGGCCCCCACGAGAGAGCCCAAGGCCTAAAACTGGGTCCCGTGAGAGAGCGCCCGGCCAAAAATAGAGGCCCGCGAGAGTGCCCCAGGCCGAAAATAAGGTCCCGCGAGAGAACCCACGGCCGAGAATAGGGGCCCCCGCGAGAGAGCCCAAGGCCTAAAACTGGGTCCCGTGAGAGAGCACCCGGCCAAAAATAGAGGCCCGCGAGTGTGCCCCAGGCCGAAAATAGGGTCCCACGAGAGAACACACGGCCGAGAATAGGGGCCCCCGCGAGAGAGCCCAAGGCCTAAAACTGGGTCCCGTGAGAGAGCGCCCGGCCAAAAATAGAGGCCCGCGAGAGTGCCCCAGGCCGAAAATAGGGTCCAACGAGAGAACCCAAGGCCGAGAATAGGGGCCCCAGCGAGAGAGCCCAAGGCCTCAAACTGGGTCCCGTGAGAGAGCGCCCGGCCAAAAACAGAGGCCCGCGAGAGTGTCCCAGGCCGGAAATAGGGTTCCACGAGAGAACCCACGGCTGAGAATAGGGGCCCCCGTGAGAGAGCTCAAGGCCTAAAACTGGGTCCCGTGATAGAGCGCCCGGCCAAAAATATAGGCCTGCGAGAGTGCCCCAGGCCGGAAATAGGGTCCCACGAGAGAACCCACGGCCGAGAATTGGGGCTCCTGCGAGAGAGCCGAAGGCCTAAAACAGGGACCTGTGAGAGAGCGCCCGGCCGAAAATAGAGGCCCGCGAGAGTGCCCCAGGCCGGAAATAGGGTCCCACGAGAGAACCCACGGCCGAGAATAGGGGCCCCCGTGAGAGAGCCAAAGGCCTATAACTGGGTCCCATGAGAGAGCGCCCAGCCTAAAATAGAGGCCCGCGAGAGTGCCCCAGGCCGGAAATTGGGTCCCACAAGAGATCCCACGGCCGAGAATAGGGGCCCCCGCGAGAGAGCCCAAGGCCTAAAACAGGGTCCCATGAGAGAGCGCCTGGCCGAAAATAGAGGCCTGCGAGAGTGCCCCAGGCCGTAAATAGGGTCCCACGAGAGAACCCACGGCCGAGAATAGGGGCCCCCGCGAGAGAGCCCAAGGCCTAAAACAGGGACCCGTGAGAGAGCGCCCGGCCAATAATAGAGGCCCGCGAGAGTGCCCCAAGCCAAAAATAGGGTCCCACGAGAGAACCCACGGCCGAGAATAGGGGCCCCCACGAGAGAGCCCAAGGCCTAAAACTGGGTCCCATGAGAAAGCGCCCAGCCGATAATAGAAGCCCGCGAGAGTGCCCCAAGCCAAAAATAGGGTCCCACGAGAGAACCCACAGCCGAGAATAGGGGCCCCCGCGAGAGAGCCCAAGGCTGAAAACAGGGTCCCGTGAGAGAGCGCCCGGCCAAAAATAGAGGCCCGCGAGAGTGCCCCAGGCTTAAAATCGGGTCCCACGAGAGAACCCATGGCCGAGAATAGGGGCCCCCGCGAGAGAGCCCAAGGCCTAAAACTGGGTCCCGTGAGAGAGCGCCCGGCCAAAATAGAGGCCCGCGAGAGTGCCCCAGGCTTAAAATAGGGTCCCACGAGAGAACCCACGGCCGAGAATAGGGGCCCCCGCGAGGGAGCCCAAGACCTAAAACTGGGTCTCGTGAGAGAGCGCCCGGCCGAAAATAGAGGCCCGCGAGAGTGCCCCAGGCCGAAAATAGGGTCCCACGAGAGCACCCACAGCCGAGAATAGGGGCCCCCGCGAGAGAGCCCAAGGCCTAAAACAGGGTCCCGTGAGAGAGCGCCCGGCCGAAAATAGAGGCCCGCGAGAGTGCCCCAGGCCGGAAAAAGGGTCCAACAAGAGAGCCCACGGCCGAGAATAGGGGCCCCCACGAGAGAGCCCAAGGCTGAAAACAGGGACCCGTGAGAGAGCGCCTGGCCGAAAATAGAGGCCCGCGAGAGTGCCCCAGGCCAAAAATAGGGTCCCACGAGAGAACCCACGGCCGACAATAGGGGCCCCCGCGAGAGAGCCCAAGGCCTAAAACAGGGACCCGTGAGAGAGCGCCCGGCCGATAATAGAGGCATGCATGTGTGCCCCAGGCCGAAAATAGGGTCCCACGAGAGCACCCACGGCCGAGAATAGGGGCCCCCACGAGAGAGCCCAAGGCCTAAAACTGGGTCCAATGAGAGAGCGCCCGGCCAAAAATAGAGGCCCGCGAGAGTGCCCCAGGCCGGAAATAGGGTCCCACAAGAGAACCCACTGCTGAGAATAGGGCCCCCCGCGAGAGAGCCCAAGGCCTAAAACAGGGTCCCGTGAGAGAACGCCCGGCCGAAAATAGAGGCCCGCGAGAGTGCCCCAGGCCGGAAATAGGGTCCAACAAGAGAGCCCACGGCCGAGAATAGGGGCCCCCGCGAGAGAGCCTAAGCCTGAAAACAGGGACCCGTGAGAGAGCGCCTGGCCGAAAATAGAGGCCCGCGAGAGTGCCCCAGGCCGGAAATAGGGTCCCACGAGAGAACCCACGGCCGACAATAGGGGCCCCCGCGAGAGAGCCCAAGGCCTAAAACAGGGACCCGTGAGAGAGCGCCCTGCCGAAAATAGAGGCATGCGAGTGTGCCCCAGGCTGAAAATAGGGTCCCACGAGAGCACCCACGGCCGAGAATAGGGGCCCCCGCAAGAGAGAGCCCAAGGCCTAAAACTGGGTCCAATGAGAGAGCGCCCGGCCGGTAATAGAGGCCCGCGAGAGTGCCCCAGGCCGGAAATAGGGTCCCACGAGTGCACCCACGGCCGAGAATAGGGGCCCCCGCGAGAGAGCCCAAGGCCTAAAACTGGGTCCCGTGAGAGAGCGCCCGGCTGAAAATAGAGGCCCGCGAGAGTGCCCCAGGCCTTTTATAGGTATTCACAAAGGCATTTCTAGGACATAACAGAGAATAGAATAATCAGCATTATTTCTGGTGGAACCAGAATTTAAGGTCTACATGTTTTCCTTAGCTTGTTATTTGTAAGGAAGCAAGTTCCGAATTTATATACCCCCAAAGTAACCACAATATATATATTTGCATATGAGTGTCTATAACGGAGTGCTACAGGGCATGGCAATATATAGTTAAAATCAAGGACAGAACATAGAACACAGACAGAGCCCAATGCTACTTCCAATGACACAGAGACACAGTAAAGTACCTAGATATATATAGTGTTAGGACCTGCACAGATTTGGTCTACCTTGGCGTTTGGTGTGCAGGCTTAAGATACTTTGGCCAAAGAATCAAACTAAATGACCATATGTTTTTAGTTTAGATATACATATATATAGGTACTTGACTGTGTTTCTGTGTCATTGGAAGTAGCATTGGGCTCTGTCTGTGTTCTATGTTCTGTCCTTGATTTTAACTATATATTGCCATGCCCAGTAGCACTCCGTTTTTGACACTCATATGCAAATATATATATTGTGGTTACTTTGGGGGTATATAAATTAGGAGCTTACTGGTTTTCTCTGTTTTGCAATCATGTCCAGATGCTCACAGCTGATTAAGGGAGGGTGGCTCCTCCTTCCCAGGTTCCAAGCTCACCCCCATCCCACTATGCTTCCAAATGGTTAAGGATCATTCATTTTCCACACACGCAGGTCCATGCATGCAGTTTGGTTGCGACAAATCTAATTCAGAGTGCTTTTCCTGGTATTATATAGGTAAATAAGAGCTTCAATCAAACTAAGAACTATGCAGCTAATCACAACAGCTTTATTATAAAGTTTTCTTCCTGATATTATTCAGGTTATTAAGAATTTGATTAGTGTTAGGACCTGCACAGATTTGGTCTACCTTGGCGTTTGGTGTGCAGGCTTAAGATACTTTGGCCAAAGAATCAAACTAAATGACCATATGTTTTTAGTTTAGATATACATATATATAGGTACTTTACTGTGTTTCTGTGTCATTGGAAGTAGCATTGGGCTCTGTCTGTGTTCTATGTTCTGTCCTTGATTTTAACTATATATTGCCATGCCCAGTAGCACTCCGTTTTTGACACTCATATGCAAATATATATATTGTGGTTACTTTGGGGGTATATAAATTAGGCGCTTGCTGGTTTTCTCTGTTTTGCAATCTTGTCCAGCTGGTCACAGTTGGTTAAGAGAGGGTGGCTCCTCCTTCCCAGGTTTCCAAGCTCACCCCCATCCCACTATGCTTCCAATGGTTAAGGATCATTCATTTTTCACACACGCAGGTGCATGCATGCAGTTTGGTTGCGACAAATCTAATTCAGAGTGCTTTCCCTGGTATTATACAGGTAAATAAGAGCTTCAGTCAAACTGAGAACTATGCAGCTAATCACAACAGCTTTATTATAAAGTTTTCTTCCTGGTATTATACAGGTTATTAAGAATTTGAATAGAGTTAGGACCTGCACAGATTTGGTCTACCTTGACGTTTGGTGTGCAGGCTTAAGATACTTTGGCCAAAGAATCAAACTAAATGACCATTTGTTTTTAGTTTAGATATACATATATATATAGGTACTTTACTGTGTTTCTGTGTCATTAGAAGTAGCATTGGGCTCTGTCTGTGTTCTATGTTATGTCCTTGATTGTAACTATTTATAAAGAAGACCTTGTTTATGTCCACCTAGCTGGGCTCTTCAGCTGTGGTTTGTTTACTTAACAAACATCTCAAAAGAAAAGATAAGGCTTCTTGCTGAGTACAAAACTGGTTCAGAGTTCAGTTTTCTAAAAAAGGCTCAGTTAAAACTGGAAATTACAGCAACACGAAATGGAAGACAGATATATGAAGGACAGATTAATAATTTTAACCCTTTTACTCCCCATGCTGTGTCTCTCTCCCCATGCAGTGTCTCTCTTCCCATGCTGTCTCTCTCTCCCCATGCTGTGTCTCTCTTTCCCCATGCTGTTTTTCCCTGACCCCGTGCTGTGCCTCTCTCCCCATGCTGTGTCTCTCTAGCCATGCTGTCTCTCTCCCCATGCTGTGTCTCTCCCCATGTTGTCTCCCTCCCCATGCTGTCTCTCCACATGCTGTGTCTCTCTCCCCATGCTGTCTCTCTCCCCATGCTGTCTCTCTCCCCATGCTGTCTCTCTCCCCATGCTGTGTCTCTCTCCCCATGCTGTGTCTCTCTCCCCATGCTGTGTCTCTCTCCCCATGCTGTGTGTCTCTCTGTCACCATGCTGTGTCTCTCTTTCCCCATGCTGTGTTTCCCTCCCCATGTGGTGTCTCCCTCCCCATGCTGCGTCTCTTTCCCCATGCTGTGTCTCTCTCTCCCCATGCTGTGCCTCTCTCCCCATGCTGTGTGTCTCTCCCCATGCTGTGTCTCTCTCCCCATGCTGTGTCTCTCTCCCCATGCTGTGTGTGTCTCTCACCATGCTGTGTCTCTCTCTCCCCATGCTGTGTCTCTCTCTCCCCATGCTGTGTCTCTCCCTCCCCATGCTGTGTCACTCCCTCCCCATGCGGTGTCTCCCTCCCCATGCTGTGTCTCTCTTCCCATGCTGTGTCTCTCTCCCCATGCCATGTCTCTCTCCCCATGCTGTGTCTCTCTCTCCCCATGCTGTGTCTCTCTCTCCCCATGCTGTGTCTCTTTCTCCCCATGCTGTGTCTCTCTCCCCGCGAGAGTGCCCCAAGCCAAAAATAGGGTCCCACGAGAGAACCCACGGCCGAGAATAGGGGCCCCCGCGAGAGAGCCCAAGGCTGAAAACAGGGACCCGTGAGAGAGCGCCCGGCCGAAAATAGAGGCCCGCGAGAGTGCCCCAGGCCGGAAATAGGGTCCCACGAGAGCACCCACGGCCGAGAATAGGGGCCCCCGCGAGAGAGCCCAAGGCCTAAAACAGGGACCCATGAGAGAGCGCCCGGCCGATAATAGAGGCCCGCGAGTGTGCCCCAGGCCGGAAATAGGGTCCCACGAGAGAACCCACGGCCGAGAATAGGGGCCCCCGCGAGAGAGCCCAAGGCATAAAACAGGTACCCGTGAGAGAGCGCACGGCCGAAAATAGAGACCCGCGAGAGTGCCCCAGGCCGGAAATAGGGTCCCATGAGGGAACCCACAGCCGAGAATAGGGGCCCCCGCGATAGAGCCCAAGACCTAAAACAGGGACCCATGAGAGAGCGCCCGGACGAAAATAGAGGTCCGCGAGAGTGCCCCAAGCCAAAAATAGGGTCCCACGAGAGAACCCACGGACGAGAATAGGGGCCCCCACGAGAGAACCCAAGGCCTAAAACAGGGACCCATGAGAAAGCGCCCGGCCGATAATAGAGGCCCGCGAGTGTGCCCCAGGCCGGAAATTTGGTCCCACGAGAGCACCCACGGCCAAGAATAGGGGCCCCCGCGAGAGAGCCCAAGGCCTAAAAAAGGGACCCGTGAGAGAGCGCCTGGCCAAAAATAGAGGCCCGCGAGAGTGCCCCAAGCCAAAAATAGGGTCCCACGAGAGAACCCACGACCGAGAATAGGGGCCCCCGCGAGAGAGCCCAAGGCTGAAAACAGGGACCCGTGAGAGAGCGCCCGGCCGAAAATAGAGGTCCGCGAGAGTGCCCCAAGCCAAAAATCGGGTCCCACGAGAGAACCCACGGCCGAGAATAGGGGCCTCCGCGAGAGAGTCCAAGGCCTAAAACTGGGTCCCGTGAGAGAGCGCCCGGCCGGAAATAGAGGCTGCGAGAGTGCCCCAGGCCGGAAATAGGGTCCCACGAGAGAACCCACGGCCGACAATAGGGGCCCCCGCGAGAGAGCCCAAGGTCTAAAACAGGGACCCGTGAGATAGCGCCCGGCCGAAAATAGAGGCCCGCGAGAGTGCCCCAAGCCAAAAATAGGGTCCCACGAGAGAACCCACGGCCGAGAATAGGGGCCCCCGCGAGAGAGCCCAAGGCCTAAAACAGGGTCCCGTGAGAGAGCGCCCGGCCGAAAATAGAGGTCTGCGAGAGTGCCCCAAGCCAAAAATAGGGTCCCACGAGAGAACCCACGGCCGAGAATAGGTGCCTCCGCGAGAGAGTCCAAGGCCTAAAACTGGGTCCCGTGAGAGAGCGCCCGGCCGGAAATAGAGGCTGCGAGAGTGCCCCAGGCCGGAAATAGGGTCCCACGAGAGAACCCACGGCCGACAATAGGGGCCCCCGCGAGAGAGCCCAAGGTCTAAAACAGGGACCCGTGAGATAGCGCCCGGCCGAAAATAGAGGCCCGCGAGAGTGCCCCAGGTTTTAAATAGGGTCCCACGAGAGAACCCACGGCCGAGAATAGGGGCCCCCGCGAGAGAGCCCAAGGCCTAAAACAGGGTCCCGTGAGAGAGCGCCTGGCCGAAAATAGAGGCCCGCGAGAGTGCCCCAGGCTAGAAATAGGGTCCCACGAGAGCACCCACGGCCGAGAATAGGGGCCCCCGAGAGAGAGCCCAAGGCCTAAAACAGGGTCCCGTGAGAGAGCGCCCGGCCGAAAATAGAGGTCCGCGAGAGTGCCCCAAGCCAAAAATAGGGTCCCACGAGAGAACCCACGGCCGAGAATAGGGGCCTCCGCGAGAGAGTCCAAGGCCTAAAACTGGGTCCCGTGAGAGAGCGCCCGGCCGGAAATAGAGGCTGCGAGAGTGCCCCAGGCCGGAAATAGGGTCCCACGAGAGAACCCACGGCCGACAATAGGGGCCCCCGCCAGAGAGCCCAAGGTCTAAAACAGGGACCCGTGAGATAGCGCCCGGCCGAAAATAGAGGCCCGCGAGAGTGCCCCAGGATTTAAACAGGGTCCCACGAGAGAACCCACGGCCGAGAATAAGGGCCCCCGCGAGAGAGCCCAAGGCCTAAAACAGGGTCCTGTGAGAGAGCGCCTGGCCGAAAATAGAGGCCCGCGAGAGTGCCCCAGGCTGGAAATAGGGTCCCACGAGAGCACCCACGGCCGAGAATAGGGGCCCCCGCGAGAGAGCCCAAGGCCTAAAACAGGGACCCGTGAGAGAGCGCATGGCCGATAATACAGGCCCGCGAGTGTGCCCCAGGCCGGAAATAGGGTCCCACGAGAGCACCCACGGCCGAGAATAGGGGCCCCCACGAGAGAGCTAGAGGCCTAAAATAGGGACCCGTGAGAGAGTGCCCGGATGAAAATAGAGGTCCGCGAGAGTGCCCCAAGCCAAAAATAGGGTCCCACAAGAGAACCCACGGCCGAGAATAGGGGCCCCCGCAAGAGAGCCCAAGGTCTAAAACAGGGTCCCGTGAGAGAGCGCCCGGCCGAAAATAGAGGCCCGCGAGAGTGCCCCAAGCCAAAAATAGGGTCCCACGAGAGAACCCACGGCTGAGAATAGGGGCCCCCGCGAGAGAGCCCAAGGCCTAAAACTGGGTCCCATGAGAGAGCGCCCGGCCGATAATAGAGGCCCGCGAGAGTGCCCCAGGCCGGAAATAGGGTCCCACGAGAGAACCCAAGGCCGAGACTTGGGGCCGCCGTGAGAGAGCCCAAGGCTGAAAACAGGGACTCCTGAGAGAGCGCCCGGCCGAAAATAGAGGCCCGCGAGAGTGCCCCAGGCCGGAAATAGGGTCCCACGAGAGAACCCACAGCCGACAATAGGGGCCCCCGCGAGAGAGCCCAAGGTCTAAAACAGGGACCTGTGAGAGAGCGCCCGGCCGATAATAGAGGCCCGCGAGAGTGCCCCAGGTTTTAAATAGGGTCCCACGAGAGAACCCACGGCCGAGAATAGGGGCCCCCGCGAGAGAGCCCAAGGCCTAAAACAGGGTCCCGTGAGAGAGCGCCTGGCCGAAAATAGAGGCCCGCGAGAGTGCCCCAGGCTGGAAATAGGGTCCCACGAGAGCACCCACGGCTGAGAATAGGGGCCCCCGCGAGAGAGCCCAAGGTCTAAAACAGGGACCCGTGAGAGAGTGCCCGGCCGATAATAGAGGCCCGCGAGTGTGCCCCAGGCCGGAAATAGGGTCCCACGAGAGCACCCACGGCCGAGAATAGGGGCCCCCGCGAGAGAGCCCAAGGCCTAAAACTGGGTCCCATGAGAGAGCGCCCGGCCGATAATAGAGGCCCGCGAGAGTGCCCCAGGCCGGAAATAGGGTCCCACGAGAGAACCCAAGGCCGAGACTAGGGGCCCCCGCGAGAGAGCCCAAGGCTGAAAACAGGGACTCCTGAGAGAGCGCCCGGCCGAAAATAGAGGCCCGCGAGAGTGCCCCAGGCCGAAAATAGGGTCCCACGAGAGCACCCACGGCCGAGAATAGGGGCCCCCGCGAGAGAGCCCAAGGCCTAAAACAGGGACCTGTGAGAGAGCGCCCGGCCGATAATAGAGGCCCGCGAGTGTGCCCCAGGCCGGAAATAGGGTCCCAAGAGAGCACCCACGGCCGAGAATAGGAGCCCCCGCGAGAGAGCACAAGGCCTAAAACAGGGACCTGTGAGAGAGCGCCCGTCCGATAATAGAGGCCCGCGAGAGTGCCCCAGGCCGGAAATAGGGTCCCACGAGAGCACCCTCGGCCGAGAATAGGGGCCCCCGTGAGAGAGCCCAAGGCTGAAAACAGGGACCCGTGAGAGAGCGCCCGGCCGAAAATAGAGGCCCACGAGAGTGCCCCAGGCCGGAAATAGGGTCCCACGAGAGCACCCACGGCCGAGAATAGGGGCCCCCGCGAGAGAGCCCAAGGCCTAAAACAGGGTCCCGTGAGAGAGCGCCCGGCCGAAAATAGAGGTCCGCGAGAGTGCCCCAAGCCAAAAATAGGGTCCCACGAGAGAACCCACGGCCGAGAATAGGGGCCTCCGCGAGAGAGTCCAAGGCCTAAAACTGGGTCCCGTGAGAGAGCGCCCGGCCGGAAATAGAGGCTGCGAGAGTGCCCCAGGCCAGAAATAGGGTCCCACGAGAGAACCCACGGCCGACAATAGGGGCCCCCGCGAGAGAGCCCAAGGTCTAAAACAGGGACCCGTGAGATAGCGCCCGGCCGAAAATAGAGGCCCGCGAGAGTGCCCCAGGTTTTAAATAGGGTCCCACGAGAGTACCCACGGCCGAGAATAGGGGCCCCCGCGAGAGAGCCCAAGGCCTAAAACAGGGTCCCGTGAGAGAGCGCCTGGCCGAAAATAGAGGCCCGCGAGAGTGCCCCAGGCTGGAAATAGGGTCCCACGAGAGCACCCACGGCAGAGAATAGGGGCCCCCGCGAGAGAGCCCAAGGCCTAAAACAGGGTCCCGTGAGAGAGCGCCCGGCCAAAAATAGAGGTCTGCGAGAGTGCCCCAAGCCAAAAATAGGGTCCCACGAGAGAACCCACGGCCGAGAATAGGGGCCTCCGCGAGAGAGTCCAAGGCCTAAAACTGGGTCCCGTGAGAGAGCGCCCGGCCGGAAATAGAGGCTGCGAGAGTGCCCCAGGCCGGAAATAGGGTCCCACGAGAGCACCCACGGCCGAGAATAGGGGCCCCCGCTAGAGAGCCCAAGGCCTAAAACAGGGTCCCGTGAGAGAGCGCCCGGCCGAAAATAGAGGTCCTCGAGAGTGCCCCAAGCCAAAAATAGGGTCCCACGAGAGAACCCACGGCCGAGAATAGGGGCCTCCGCGAGAGAGTCCAAGGCCTAAATCTGGGTCCCGTGAGAGAGCGCCCGGCCGGAAATAGAGGCTGCGAGAGTGCCCCAGGCCGGAAATAGGGTCCCACGAGAGAACCCACGGCCGACAATAGGGGCCCCCGCGAGAGAGCCCAAGGTCTAAAAAAGGGACCCGTGAGATAGCGCCCGGCCGAAAATAGAGGCCCGCGAGAGTGTCCCAGGTTTTAAATAGGGTCCCACGAGAGAACTCACGGCCGAGAATAGGGGCCCCCGCGAGAGAGCCCAAGGCCTAAAATAGGGTCCCGTGAGAGAGCGCCTGGCCGAAAATAGAGGCCCGCGAGAGTGCCCAAGGCTGGAAATAGGGTCCCACAAGAGCACCCACGGCAGAGAATAGGGGCCCCCGCGAGAGAGCCCAAGGCCTAAAACAGGGTCCCGTGAGAGAGCGTCCGGCCGAAAATAGAGGTCTGCGAGAGTGCCCCAAGCCAAAAATAGGGTCCCACGAGAGAACCCACGGCCGAGAATAGGGGCCTCCGCGAGAGAGTCCAAGGCCTAAAACTGGGTCCCGTGAGAGAGCGCCCGGCCGGAAATAGAGGCTGCAGAGTGCCCCAGGCTGGAAATAGGGTCCCACGAGAGAACCCACGGCCGACAATAGGGGCCCCCGCGAGAGAGCCCAAGGTCTAAAACAGGGACCCGTGAGATAGCGCCCGGCCGAAAATAGAGGCCCGCGAGAGTGCCCCAGGTTTTAAATAGGGTCCCACGAGAGAACCCACGGCCGAGAATAGGGGCCCCCGCGAGAGAGCCCAAGGCCTAAATCTGGGTCCCGTGAGAGAGCGCCCGGCCGGAAATAGAGGCTGCGAGAGTGCCCCAGGCCGGAAATAGGGTCCCACGAGAGAACCCACGGCCGACAATAGGGGCCCCCACGAGAGAGCCCAAGGTCTAAAAAAGGGACCCGTGAGATAGCGCCCGGCCGAAAATAGAGGCCCGCGAGAGTGTCCCAGGTTTTAAATAGGGTCCCACGAGAGAACCCACGGCCGAGAATAGGGGCCCCCGCGAGAGAGCCCAAGGCCTAAAACAGGGTCCCGTGAGAGAGCGCCTGGCCGAAAATAGAGGCCCGCGAGAGTGCCCCAGGCTGGAAATAGGGTCCCACGAGAGCACCCACGGCAGAGAATAGGGGCCCCCGCGAGAGAGCCCAAGGCCTAAAACTGGGACCTGTGAGAGAACGCCCGGCCGAAAATAGAGGCCCGTGAGAGTGCCCCAGGCCGGAAATAGGGTCCCACGAGAGAACCCACGGCCGAGAAAAGGGGCCCCCGTGAGAGAGCCCAAGGCCTAAAACTGGGTCCCGTGAGAGAGCGCCCGGCCAAAAATAGAGGCCCGCGAGAGTGCCCCAGGCCGGAAATAGGGTCCCACGAGAGAACCCACGGCCGACAATAGGGGCCCCCGCGAGAGAGCCCAAAGCCTAAAACTGGGACCTGTGAGAGAGCGCCCGGCCAAAAATAGAGGCCCGCGAGAGTGCCCCAGGCCAGAAATAGGGTCCCACGAGAGAACCCACGGCCGAGAATAGGGGCCCCCGTGAGAGAGCCCAAGGCCTAAAACTGGGTCCCGTGAGAGAGCGCCCGGCCAAAAATAGAGGCCCGCGAGAGTGCCCCAGGCTGGAAATAGGGTCCCACGAGAGAACCCACAGCCGAGAATAGGGGCTCCCGCGAGAGAGCCCAAGGCCTAAAACTGGGTCCGTGAGAGAGCGCCCGGCCAAAAATAGAGGCCCGCGAGAGTGCCCCAGGCCAGAAATAGGGTCCCACGAGAGAACCCACGGCCGAGAATAGGGGCCCCCGCGAGAGAGCCCAAGGCCTAAAACTGGGTCCCGTGAGAGAGCGCCCGGCCAAAAATAGAGGCCTGCGAGAGTGCCCCAGGCCGGAAATAGGGTCCCACGAGAGAACCCACGGCTGAGAATAGGGGCCCCCGCGAGAGCGCCCAAGGCCTAAAACAGGGACCCGTGAGAGAGCGCCCGGCCGACAATAGAGGCCCGCGAGAGTGCCCCAGGCCGGAAATAGGGTCCCACGAGAGCACCCACGGCCGAGAAAAGGGGCGCCCGTGAGAGAGCCCAAGGCTGAAAACAGGGACCCGTGAGAGAGCGCCCGACCGAAAATAGGGGCCCGCGAGAGTGCCCCAGGCCGGAAATAGGGTCCCATGAGAGAACCCACGGCTGAGAATAGGGGCCCCCGTGAAAGAGCCCAAGGCCTAAAACTGGGTCCCGTGAGAGAGCGCCCGGCCAAAAATAGAGGCCCGCGAGAGTGCCCCAGGCCGGAAATAGGGTCCCACGAGAGAACCCACGGCCGACAATAGGGGCCCCCGCGAGAGAGCCCAAGGCCTAAAACTGGAACCTGTGAGAGAACGCCCGGCCGAAAATAGAGGCCCGCGAGAGTGCCCCAGGCCGGAAATAGGGTCCCACGAGAGAACCCACGGCTGAGAATAGGGGCCCCCGTGAGAGAGCCCAAGGCCTAAAACTGGGTCCCGTGAGAGAGCGCCCGGCCAAAAATAGAGGCCCACGAGAGTGCCCCAGGCCGGAAATAGGGTCCCACGAGAGAACCCACGGCCGAGAATAGGGGCCCCCGCGACAGAGCCCAAGGCCTAAAACAAGGACCTGTGAGAGAGCGCCCAGCTGAAAATAGAGGCCTGCGAGAGTGTCCCAGGACGGAAATAGGGTCCCACGAGAGATCCCACGGCCGAGAATAGGGGCCCCCGTGAGAGAGCCCAAGGCCTAAAACTGGGTCCCGTGAGAGAGCACCAGGCCGAAAATAGAGGCCCGCGAGAGTGCCCCAGGCCAAAAATAGGGTCCCACGAGAGAACCCACGGCCGAAAATAGGGGCCCCCGCGACAGAGCCCAAGGCTGAAAACAGGGACCCGTGAGAGAGCGCCCGGCCAAAAACAGAGGCCCGCGAGAGTGCCCCAGGCCGGAAATAGGGTCCCACGAGAGAACCCAAGGCCGACAATAGGGCCCCCTGCGAGAGAGCCCAAGGCCTAAAACTGGGACCTGTGAGAGAACGCGCGGCCGAAAATAGAGGCCCGCGAGAGTGCCCAAGGCCGGAAATAGCGTCCCACGAGAGAACCCACGGCCGAGAATAGGGGCCCTAGTGAGAGAGCCCAAGGCCTAAAACTGGGTCCCGTGAGAGAGCGCCCGGCCAAAAATAGAGGCCCGCGAGAGTGCCCCAGGCCGGAAATAGGGTCCCACGAGAGAACCCACGGCCGAAAATAGGGGCCCCCGCGAGAGAGCCCAAGGCCTAAAACTGGGTCCCGTGAGAGAGCGCCCGGCCAAAAATTGAGGCACGCGAGAGTGCCCCAGGCTTAAAATAGGGTCCCACGAGAGAACCCACGGCCGAGAATAGGGGCCCCCACGAGAGAGCCCAAGGCCTAAAACTGGGTCCCGTGAGAGAGCGCCCGGCCAAAAATAGAGGCCCGCGAGAGTGCCCCAGGCCGAAAATAAGGTCCCGCGAGAGAACCCACGGCCGAGAATAGGGGCCCCCGCGAGAGAGCCCAAGGCCTAAAACTGGGTCCCGTGAGAGAGCACCCGGCCAAAAATAGAGGCCCGCGAGTGTGCCCCAGGCCGAAAATAGGGTCCCACGAGAGAACCCACGGCCGAGAATAGGGGCCCCCGCGAGAGAGCCCAAGGCCTAAAACTGGGTCCCGTGAGAGAGCGCCCGGCCAAAAATAGAGGCCCGCGAGAGTGCCCCAGGCCGAAAATAGGGTCCAACGAGAGAACCCAAGGCCGAGAATAGGGGCCCCAGCGAGAGAGCCCAAGGCCTCAAACTGGGTCCCGTGAGAGAGCGCCCGGCCAAAAACAGAGGCCCACGAGAGTGTCCCAGGCCGGAAATAGGGTTCCACGAGAGAACCCACGGCTGAGAATAGGGGCCCCCGCGAGAGAGCTCAAGGCCTAAAACTGGGTCCCGTGATAGAGCGCCCGGCCAAAAATATAGGCCTGCGAGAGTGCCCCAGGCCGGAAATAGGGTCCCACGAGAGAACCCACGGCCGAGAATTGGGGCCCCTGCGAGAGAGCCCAAGGCCTAAAACAGGGACCTGTGAGAGAGCGCCCGGCCGAAAATAGAGGCCCGCGAGAGTGCCCCAGGCCGGAAATAGGGTCCCACGAGAGAACCCACGGCCGAGAATAGGGGCCCCCGTGAGAGAGCCAAAGGCCTATAACTGGGTCCCATGAGAGAGCGCCCAGCCTAAAATAGAGGCCCGCGACAGTGCCCCAGGCCGGAAATTGGGTCCCACAAGAGATCCCACGGCCGAGAATAGGGGCCCCCGCGAGAGAGCCCAAGGCCTAAAACAGGGTCCCATGAGAGAGCGCCTGGCCGAAAATAGAGGCCTGCGAGAGTGCCCCAGGCCGTAAATAGGGTCCCACGAGAGAACCCACGGCCGAGAATAGGGGCCCCCGCGAGAGAGCCCAAGGCCTAAAACAGGGACCCGTGAGAGAGCGCCTGGCCAATAATAGAGGCCCGCGAGAGTGCCCCAAGCCAAAAATAGGGTCCCACGAGAGAACCCACGGCCGAGAATAGGGGCCCCCGCGAGAGAGCCCAAGGCCTAAAACAGGGACCCGTGAGAGAGCGCCCGGCCAATAATAGAGGCCCGCGAGAGTGCCCCAAGCCAAAAATAGGGTCCTACGAGAGAACCCACAGCCGAGAATAGGGGCCCCCGCGAGAGAGCCCAAGGCTGAAAACAGGGTCCCGTGAGAGAGCGCCCGGCCAAAAATAGAGGCCCGCGAGAGTGCCCCAGGCTTAAAATCGGGTCCCATGAGAGAACCCATGGCCGAGAATAGGGGCCCCCGCGAGAGAGCCCAAGGCCTAAAACTGGGTCCCGTGAGAGAGCGCCCGGCCAAAATAGAGGCCCGCGAGAGTGCCCCAGGATTAAAATAGGGTCCCACGAGAGAACCCACGGCCGAGAATAGGGGCCCCCGCGAGAGAGCCCAAGACCTAAAACTGGGTCTCGTGAGAGAGCGCCCGGCCGAAAATAGAGGCCCGCGAGAGTGCCCCAGGCCGAAAATAGGGTCCCACGAGAGCACCCACAGCCGAGAATAGGGGCCCCCGCGAGAGAGCCCAAGGCCTAAAACTGGGTCCAATGAGAGAGCGCCCGGCCAAAAATAGAGGCCCGCGAGAGTGCCCCAGGCCGGAAATAGGGTCCCACAAGAGAACCCACTGCTGAGAATAGGGACCCCCGCGAGAGAGCCCAAGGCCTATAACAGGGTCCCGTGAGAGAGCGCCCGGCCGAAAATAGAGGCCCGCGAGAGTGCCCCAGGCCGGAAAAAGGGTCCAACAAGAGAGCCCACGGCCGAGAATAGGGGCCCCCACGAGAGAGCCCAAGGCTGAAAACAGGGACCCGTGAGAGAGCGCCTGGCCGAAAATAGAGGCCCGCGAGAGTGCCCCAGGCCAAAAATAGGGTCCCACGAGAGAACTCACGGCCGACAATAGGGGCCCCCGCGAGAGAGCCCAAGGCCTAAAACAGGGACCCGTGAGAGAGCGCCCGGCCGATAATAGAGGCATGCATGTGTGCCCCAGGCCGAAAATAGGGTCCCACGAGAGCACCCACGGCCGAGAATAGGGGCCCCCACGAGAGAGCCCAAGGCCTAAAACTGGGTCCAATGAGAGAGCGCCCGGCCAAAAATAGAGGCCCGCGAGAGTGCCCCAGGCCGGAAATAGGGTCCCACAAGAGAACCCACTGCTGAGAATAGGGCCCCCCGCGAGAGAGCCCAAGGCCTAAAACAGGGTCCCGTGAGAGAACGCCCGGCCGAAAATAGAGGCCCGCGAGAGTGCCCCAGGCCGGAAATAGGGTCCAACAAGAGAGCCCACGGCCGAGAATAGGGGCCCCCGCGAGAGAGCCCAAGGCCTAAAACAGGGTCCCATGAGAGAGCGCCTGGCCGAAAATAGAGGCCTGCGAGAGTGCCCCAGGCCGTAAATAGGGTCCCACGAGAGAACCCACGGCCGAGAATAGGGGCCCCCGCGAGAGAGCCCAAGGCCTAAAACAGGGACCCGTGAGAGAGCGCCCGGCCAATAATAGAGGCCCGCGAGAGTGCCCCAAGCCAAAAATAGGGTCCCACGAGAGAACCCACGGCCGAGAATAGGGGCCCCCACGAGAGAGCCCAAGGCCTAAAACTGGGTCCCATGAGAAAGCGCCCAGCCGATAATAGAAGCCTGCGAGAGTGCCCCAAGCCAAAAATAGGGTCCTACGAGAGAACCCACAGCCGAGAATAGGGGCCCCCGCGAGAGAGCCCAAGGCTGAAAACAGGGTCCCGTGAGAGAGCGCCCGGCCAAAAATAGAGGCCCGCGAGAGTGCCCCAGGCTTAAAATCGGGTCCTACGAGAGAACCCATGGCCGAGAATAGGGGCCCCCGCGAGAGAGCCCAAGGCCTAAAACTGGGTCCCGTGAGAGAGCGCCCGGCCAAAATAGAGGCCCGCGAGAGTGCCCCAGGATTAAAATAGGGTCCCACGAGAGAACCCACGGCCGAGAATAGGGGCCCCCGCGAGAGAGCCCAAGACCTAAAACTGGGTCTCGTGAGAGAGCGCCCGGCCGAAAATAGAGGCCCGCGAGAGTGCCCCAGGCCGAAAATAGGGTCCCACGAGAGCACCCACAGCCGAGAATAGGGGCCCCCGCGAGAGAGCCCAAGGCCTAAAACTGGGTCCAATGAGAGAGCGCCCGGCCAAAAATAGAGGCCCGCGAGAGTGCCCCAGGCCGGAAATAGGGTCCCACAAGAGAACCCACTGCTGAGAATAGGGACCCCCGCGAGAGAGCCCAAGGCCTATAACAGGGTCCCGTGAGAGAGCGCCCGGCCGAAAATAGAGGCCCGCGAGAGTGCCCCAGGCCGGAAAAAGGGTCCAACAAGAGAGCCCACGGCCGAGAATAGGGGCCCCCACGAGAGAGCCCAAGGCTGAAAACAGGGACCCGTGAGAGAGCGCCTGGCCGAAAATAGAGGCCCGCGAGAGTGCCCCAGGCCAAAAATAGGGTCCCACGAGAGAACTCACGGCCGACAATAGGGGCCCCCGCGAGAGAGCCCAAGGCCTAAAACAGGGACCCGTGAGAGAGCGCCCGGCCGATAATAGAGGCATGCATGTGTGCCCCAGGCCGAAAATAGGGTCCCACGAGAGCACCCACGGCCGAGAATAGGGGCCCCCACGAGAGAGCCCAAGGCCTAAAACTGGGTCCAATGAGAGAGCGCCCGGCCAAAAATAGAGGCCCGCGAGAGTGCCCCAGGCCGGAAATAGGGTCCCACAAGAGAACCCACTGCTGAGAATAGGGCCCCCCGCGAGAGAGCCCAAGGCCTAAAACAGGGTCCCGTGAGAGAACGCCCGGCCGAAAATAGAGGCCCGCGAGAGTGCCCCAGGCCGGAAATAGGGTCTAACAAGAGAGCCCACGGCCGAGAATAGGGGCCCCCGCGAGAGAGCCTAAGCCTGAAAACAGGGACCCGTGAGAGAGCGCCTGGCTGAAAATAGAGGCCCGCGAGAGTGCCCCAGGCCGGAAATAGGGTCCCACGAGAGAACCCACGGCCGACAATAGGGGCCCCCGCGAGAGAGCCCAAGGCCTAAAACAGGGACCCGTGAGAGAGCGCCCTGCCGAAAATAGAGGCATGCGAGTGTGCCCCAGGCTGAAAATAGGGTCCCACGAGAGCACCCACGGCCGAGAATAGGGGCCCCCGCAAGAGAGAGCCCAAGGCCTAAAACTGGGTCCAATGAGAGAGCGCCCGGCCGGTAATAGAGGCCCGCGAGAGTGCCCCAGGCCGGAAATAGGGTCCCACGAGTGCACCCACGGCCGAGAATAGGGGCCCCCGCGAGAGAGCCCAAGGCCTAAAACTGGGTCCCGTGAGAGAGCGCCCGGCTGAAAATAGAGGCCCGCGAGAGTGCCCCAGGCCTTTTATAGGTATTCACAAAGGCATTTCTAGGACATAACAGAGAATAGAATAATCAGCATTATTTCTGGTGGAACCAGAATTTAAGGTCTACATGTTTTCCTTAGCTTGTTATTTGTAAAGAAGCAAGTTCCGAATTTATATACCCCCAAAGTAACCACAATATATATATTTGCATATGAGTGTCTATAACGGAGTGCTACAGGGCATGGCAATATATAGTTAAAATCAAGGACAGAACATAGAACACAGACAGAGCCCAATGCTACTTCCAATGACACAGAGACACAGTAAAGTACCTAGATATATATAGTGTTAGGACCTGCACAGATTTGGTCTACCTTGGCGTTTGGTGTGCAGGCTTAAGATACTTTGGCCAAAGAATCAAACTAAATGACCATATGTTTTTAGTTTAGATATACATATATATAGGTACTTGACTGTGTTTCTGTGTCATTGGAAGTAGCATTGGGCTCTGTCTGTGTTCTATGTTCTGTCCTTGATTTTAACTATATATTGCCATGCCCAGTAGCACTCCGTTTTTGACACTCATATGCAAATATATATATTGTGGTTACTTTGGGGGTATATAAATTAGGAGCTTACTGGTTTTCTCTGTTTTGCAATCATGTCCAGATGCTCACAGCTGATTAAGGGAGGGTGGCTCCTCCTTCCCAGGTTCCAAGCTCACCCCCATCCCACTATGCTTCCAAATGGTTAAGGATCATTCATTTTCCACACACGCAGGTCCATGCATGCAGTTTGGTTGCGACAAATCTAATTCAGAGTGCTTTTCCTGGTATTATATAGGTAAATAAGAGCTTCAATCAAACTAAGAACTATGCAGCTAATCACAACAGCTTTATTATAAAGTTTTCTTCCTGATATTATTCAGGTTATTAAGAATTTGATTAGTGTTAGGACCTGCACAGATTTGGTCTACCTTGACGTTTGGTGTGCAGGCTTAAGATACTTTGGCCAAAGAATCAAACTAAATGACCATATGTTTTTAGTTTAGATATACATATATATATAGGTACTTTACTGTGTTTCTGTGTCATTGGAAGTAGCATTGGGCTCTGTCTGTGTTCTATGTTCTGTCCTTGATTTTAACTATATATTGCCATGCCCAGTAGCACTCCGTTTTTGACACTCATATGCAAATATATATATTGTGGTTACTTTGGGGGTATATAAATTAGGCGCTTGCTGGTTTTCTCTGTTTTGCAATCTTGTCCAGCTGGTCACAGTTGGTTAAGAGAGGGTGGCTCCTCCTTCCCAGGTTTCCAAGCTCACCCCCATCCCACTATGCTTCCAAATGGTTAAGGATCATTCATTTTTCACACACGCAGGTGCATGCATGCAGTTTGGTTGCGACAAATCTAATTCAGAGTGCTTTCCCTGGTATTATACAGGTAAATAAGAGCTTCAGTCAAACTGAGAACTATGCAGCTAATCACAACAGCTTTATTATAAAGTTTTCTTCCTGGTATTATACAGGTTATTAAGAATTTGAATAGAGTTAGGACCTGCACAGATTTGGTCTACCTTGACGTTTGGTGTACAGGCTTAAGATACTTTGGCCAAAGAATCAAACTAAATGACCATATGTTTTTAGTTTAGATATACATATATATATAGGTACTTTACTGTGTTTCTGTGTCATTAGAAGTAGCATTGGGCTCTGTCTGTGTTCTATGTTATGTCCTTGATTGTAACTATTTATAAAGAAGACCTTGTTTATGTCCACCTAGCTGGGCTCTTCAGCTGTGGCTTGTTTACTTAACAAACATCTCAAAAGAAAAGATAAGGCTTCTTGCTGAGTACAAAACTGGTTCAGAGTTCAGTTTTCTAAAAAAGGCTCAGTTAAAACTGGAAATTACAGCAACACGAAATGGAAGACAGATATATGAAGGACAGATTAATAATTTTAACCCTTTTACTCCCCATGCTGTGTCTCTCTCCCCATGCAGTGTCTCTCTTCCCATGCTGTCTCTCTCTCCCCATGCTGTGTCTCTCTTTCCCCATGCTGTTTTTCCCTGACCCCGTGCTGTGCCTCTCTCCCCATGCTGTGTCTCTCTAGCCATGCTGTCTCTCTCCCCATGCTGTGTCTCTCCCCATGTTGTCTCCCTCCCCATGCTGTCTCTCCACATGCTGTGTCTCTCTCCCCATGCTGTCTCTCTCCCCATGCTGTCTCTCTCCCCATGCTGTGTCTCTCTCCCCATGCTGTGTCTCTCTCCCCATGCTGTGTCTCTCTCCCCATGCTGTGTGTCTCTCTCTCACCATGCTGTGTCTCTCTTTCCCCATGCTGTGTTTCCCTCCCCATGTGGTGTCTCCCTCCCCATGCTGCGTCTCTTTCCCCATGCTGTGTCTCTCTCTCCCCATGCTGTGCCTCTCTCCCCATGCTGTGTGTCTCTCCCCATGCTGTGTCTCTCTCCCCATGCTGTGTCTCTCTCCCCATGCTGTGTGTGTCTCTCACCATGCCGTGTCTCTCCCCATGCTGTGTCTCTCTCCCCATGCTGTGTCTCTCTCTCCCCATGCTGTGTCTCTCTCTCCCCATGCTGTGTCTCTCCCTCCCCATGCTGTGTCACTCCCTCCCCATGCGGTGTCTCCCTCCCCATGCTGTGTCTCTCTTCCCATGCTGTGTCTCTCTCCCCATGCCATGTCTCTCTCCCCATGCTGTGTCTCTCTCTCCCCATGCTGTGTCTCTCTCTCCCCATGCTGTGTCTCTTTCTCCCCATGCTGTGTCTCTCTCCCCGCGAGAGTGCCCCAAGCCAAAAATAGGGTCCCACGAGAGAACCCACGGCCGAGAATAGGGGCCCCCGCGAGAGAGCCCAAGGCCTAAAACTGGGTCTCGTGAGAGAGCGCCCGGCCGAAAATAGAGGCCCGCGAGAGTGCCCCAGGCCGAAAATAGGGTCCCACGAGAGCACCCACAGCCGAGAATAGGGGCCCCCGCGAGAGAGCCCAAGGCCTAAAACTGGTTCCAATGAGAGAGCGCCCGGCCAAAAATAGAGGCCCGCGAGAGTGCCCCAGGCCGGAAATAGGGTCCCACAAGAGAACCCACTGCTGAGAATAGGGACCCCCGCGAGAGAGCCCAAGGCCTAAAACAGGGTCCCGTGAGAGAGCGCCCGGCCGAAAATAGAGGCCCGCGAGAGTGCCCCAGGCCGGAAAAAGGGTCCAACAAGAGAGCCCACGGCCGAGAATAGGGGCCCCCACGAGAGAGCCCAAGGCTGAAAACAGGGACCCGTGAGAGAGCGCCTGGCCGAAAATAGAGGCCCGCGAGAGTGCCCCAGGCCAAAAATAGGGTCCCACGAGAGAACCCACGGCCGACAATAGGGGCCCCCGCGAGAGAGCCCAAGGCCTAAAACAGGGACCCGTGAGAGAGCGCCCGGCCGATAATAGAGGCATGCATGTGTGCCCCAGGCCGAAAATAGGGTCCCACGAGAGCACCCACGGCCGAGAATAGGGGCCCCCACGAGAGAGCCCAAGGCCTAAAACTGGGTCCAATGAGAGAGCGCCCGGCCAAAAATAGAGGCCCGCGAGAGTGCCCCAGGCCGGAAATAGGGTCCCACAAGAGAACCCACTGCTGAGAATAGGGCCCCCCGCGAGAGAGCCCAAGGCCTAAAACAGGGTCCCGTGAGAGAACGCCCGGCCGAAAATAGAGGCCCGCGAGAGTGCCCCAGGCCGGAAATAGGGTCCAACAAGAGAGCCCACGGCCGAGAATAGGGGCCCCCGCGAGAGAGCCTAAGCCTGAAAACAGGGACCCGTGAGAGAGCGCCTGGCCGAAAATAGAGGCCCGCGAGAGTGCCCCAGGCCGGAAATAGGGTCCCACGAGAGAACCCACGGCCGACAATAGGGGCCCACGCGAGAGAGCCCAAGGCCTAAAACAGGGACCCGTGAGAGAGCGCCCTGCCGAAAATAGAGGCATGCGAGTGTGCCCCAGGCTGAAAATAGGGTCCCACGAGAGCACCCACGGCCGAGAATAGGGGCCCCCGCAAGAGAGAGCCCAAGGCCTAAAACTGGGTCCAATGAGAGAGCGCCCGGCCGGTAATAGAGGCCCGCGAGAGTGCCCCAGGCCGGAAATAGGGTCCCACGAGTGCACCCACGGCCGAGAATAGGGGCCCCCGCGAGAGAGCCCAAGGCCTAAAACTGGGTCCCGTGAGAGAGCGCCCGGCTGAAAATAGAGGCCCGCGAGAGTGCCCCAGGCCTTTTATAGGTATTCACAAAGGCATTTCTAGGACATAACAGAGAATAGAATAATCAGCATTATTTCTGGTGGAACCAGAATTTAAGGTCTACATGTTTTCCTTAGCTTGTTATTTGTAAAGAAGCAAGTTCCGAATTTATATACCCCCAAAGTAACCACAATATATATATTTGCATATGAGTGTCTATAACGGAGTGCTACAGGGCATGGCAATATATAGTTAAAATCAAGGACAGAACATAGAACACAGACAGAGCCCAATGCTACTTCCAATGACACAGAGACACAGTAAAGTACCTAGATATATATAGTGTTAGGACCTGCACAGATTTGGTCTACCTTGGCGTTTGGTGTGCAGGCTTAAGATACTTTGGCCAAAGAATCAAACTAAATGACCATATGTTTTTAGTTTAGATATACATATATATAGGTACTTGACTGTGTTTCTGTGTCATTGGAAGTAGCATTGGGCTCTGTCTGTGTTCTATGTTCTGTCCTTGATTTTAACTATATACACTACCGACACACTTTATTGAAGTGTGGTCGGTACCGCAAGCCGGGAAATCTCCCGGCTTGCTAGTGGCCGCCCCTCGGCGTGCCGCGCGTCATAGACGCGCGGTCACGCGTCATCGGGAGCGTGCGCCCCCTGCACGCGTGTCCAGGGGCTCCCCGAGGGAGCCCTGGTGTCCCGCGATCGCGGGACAGCGGCAGGGGGTTCCGGGGGACCCGGCGGACCCGGCAGCGGTAGGGAGAGCGCCCCGATCGGAGGGCGCTCTTCCGCTGCTTCGGCGCGCGCCCGTCACACTCGGGCGCGCGCCAGGCTACTGCTGCGGCACAGAACGGGCAAATGCTCGAATAAACTGTGCCGCAGCAGTATTGCCATGCCCAGTAGCACTCCGTTTTTGACACTCATATGCAAATATATATATTGTGGTTACTTTGGGGGTATATAAATTAGGAGCTTACTGGTTTTCTCTGTTTTGCAATCATGTCCAGATGCTCACAGCTGATTAAGGGAGGGTGGCTCCTCCTTCCCAGGTTTCCAAGCTCACCCCCATCCCACTATGCTTCCAAATGGTTACGGATCATTCATTTTCCACACACGCAGGTCCATGCATGCAGTTTGGTTGCGACAAATCTAATTCAGAGTGCTTTTCCTGGTATTATATAGGTAAATAAGAGCTTCAATCAAACTAAGAACTATGCAGCTAATCACAACAGCTTTATTATAAAGTTTTCTTCCTGATATTATTCAGGTTATTAAGAATTTGATTAGTGTTAGGACCTGCACAGATTTGGTCTACCTTGGCGTTTGGTGTGCAGGCTTAAGATACTTTGGCCAAAGAATCAAACTAAATGACCATATGTTTTTAGTTTAGATATACATATATATATAGGTACTTTACTGTGTTTCTGTGTCATTGGAAGTAGCATTGTGCTCTGTCTGTGTTCTATGTTCTGTCCTTGATTTTAACTATATATTGCCATGCCCAGTAGCACTCCGTTTTTGACACTCATATGCAAATATATATATTGTGGTTACTTTGGGGGTATATAAATTAGGCGCTTGCTGGTTTTCTCTGTTTTGCAATCTTGTCCAGCTGGTCACAGTTGGTTAAGAGAGGGTGGCTCCTCCTTCCCAGGTTTCCAAGCTCACCCCCATCCCACTATGCTTCCAAATGGTTAAGGATCATTCATTTTTCACACACGCAGGTGCATGCATGCAGTTTGGTTGCGACAAATCTAATTCAGAGTGCTTTCCCTGGTATTATACAGGTAAATAAGAGCTTCAGTCAAACTGAGAACTATGCAGCTAATCACAACAGCTTTATTACAGTATAAAGTTTTCTTCCTGGTATTATACAGGTTATTAAGAATTTGAATAGAGTTAGGACCTGCACAGATTTGGTCTACCTTGACGTTTGGTGTGCAGGCTTAAGATACTTTGGCCAAAGAATCAAACTAAATGACCATATGTTTTTAGTTTAGATATACATATATATATAGGTACTTTACTGTGTTTCTGTGTCATTAGAAGTAGCATTGGGCTCTGTCTGTGTTCTATGTTATGTCCTTGATTGTAACTATTTATAAAGAAGACCTTGTTTATGTCCACCTAGCTGGGCTCTTCAGCTGTGGCTTGTTTACTTAACAAACATCTCAAAAGAAAAGATAAGGCTTCTTGCTGAGTACAAAACTGGTTCAGAGTTCAGTTTTCTAAAAAAGGCTCAGTTAAAACTGGAAATTACAGCAACACGAAATGGAAGACAGATATATGAAGGACAGATTAATAATTTTAACCCTTTTACTCCCCATGCTGTGTCTCTCTCCCCATGCAGTGTCTCTCTTCCCATGCTGTCTCTCTCTCCCCATGCTGTGTCTCTCTTTCCCCATGCTGTTTTTCCCTGACCCCGTGCTGTGCCTCTCTCCCCATGCTGTGTCTCTCTAGCCATGCTGTCTCTCTCCCCATGCTGTGTCTCTCCCCATGTTGTCTCCCTCCCCATGCTGTCTCTCCACATGCTGTGTCTCTCTCCCCATGCTGTCTCTCTCCCCATGCTGTCTCTCTCCCCATGCTGTGTCTCTCTCCCCATGCTGTGTCTCTCTCCCCATGCTGTGTCTCTCTCCCCATGCTGTGTGTCTCTCTCTCACCATGCTGTGTCTCTCTTTCCCCATGCTGTGTTTCCCTCCCCATGTGGTGTCTCCCTCCCCATGCTGCGTCTCTTTCCCCATGCTGTGTCTCTCTCTCCCCATGCTGTGCCTCTCTCCCCATGCTGTGTGTCTCTCCCCATGCTGTGTCTCTCTCCCCATGCTGTGTCTCTCTCCCCATGCTGTGTGTGTCTCTCACCATGCCGTGTCTCTCCCCATGCTGTGTCTCTCTCCCCATGCTGTGTCTCTCTCTCCCCATGCTGTGTCTCTCTCTCCCCATGCTGTGTCTCTCCCTCCCCATGCTGTGTCACTCCCTCCCCATGCGGTGTCTCCCTCCCCATGCTGTGTCTCTCTTCCCATGCTGTGTCTCTCTCCCCATGCCATGTCTCTCTCCCCATGCTGTGTCTCTCTCTCCCCATGCTGTGTCTCTCTCTCCCCATGCTGTGTCTCTTTCTCCCCATGCTGTGTCTCTCTCCCCGCGAGAGTGCCCCAAGCCAAAAATAGGGTCCCACGAGAGAACCCACGGCCGAGAATAGGGGCCCCCGCGAGAGAGCCCAAGGCTGAAAACAGGGACCCGTGAGAGAGCGCCCGGCCGAAAATAGAGGCCCGCGAGAGTGCCCCAGGCCGGAAATAGGGTCCCACGAGAGCACCCACGGCCGAGAATAGGGGCCCCCGCGAGAGAGCCCAAGGCCTAAAACAGGGACCCATGAGAGAGCGCCCGGCCGATAATAGAGGCCCGCGAGTGTGCCCCAGGCCGGAAATAGGGTCCCACGAGAGAACCCACGGCCGAGAATAGGGGCCCCCGCGAGAGAGCCCAAGGCATAAAACAGGTACCCGTGAGAGAGCGCACGGACGAAAATAGAGACCCGCGAGAGTGCCCCAGGCCGGAAATAGGGTCCCATGAGGGAACCCACAGCCGAGAATAGGGGCCCCCGCGATAGAGCCCAAGACCTAAAACAGGGACCCATGAGAGAGCGCCCGGACGAAAATAGAGGTCCGCGAGAGTGCCCCAAGCCAAAAATAGGGTCCCACGAGAGAACCCACGGACGAGAATAGGGGCCCCCACGAGAGAGCCCAAGGCCTAAAACAGGGACCCATGAGAAAGCGCCCGGCCGATAATAGAGGCCCGCGAGTGTGCCCCAGGCCGGAAATTTGGTCCCACGAGAGCACCCACGGCCAAGAATAGGGGCCCCCGCGAGAGAGCCCAAGGCCTAAAAAAGGGACCCGTGAGAGAGCGCCTGGCCAAAAATAGAGGCCCGCGAGAGTGCCCCAAGCCAAAAATAGGGTCCCACGAGAGAACCCACGACCGAGAATAGGGGCCCCCGCGAGAGAGCCCAAGGCTGAAAACAGGGACCCGTGAGAGAGCGCCCGGCCGAAAATAGAGGTCCGCGAGAGTGCCCCAAGCCAAAAATCGGGTCCCACGAGAGAACCCACGGCCGAGAATAGGGGCCTCCGCGAGAGAGTCCAAGGCCTAAAACTGGGTCCCGTGAGAGAGCGCCCGGCCGGAAATAGAGGCTGCGAGAGTGCCCCAGGCCGGAAATAGGGTCCCACGAGAGAACCCACGGCCGACAATAGGGGCCCCCGCGAGAGAGCCCAAGGTCTAAAACAGGGACCCGTGAGATAGCGCCCGGCCGAAAATAGAGGCCCGCGAGAGTGCCCCAGGTTTTAAATAGGGTCCCACGAGAGAACCCACGGCCGAGAATAGGGGCCCCCGCGAGAGAGCCCAAGGCCTAAAACAGGGTCCCGTGAGAGAGCGCCTGGCCGAAAATAGAGGCCCGCGAGAGTGCCCCAGGCTAGAAATAGGGTCCCACGAGAGCACCCACGGCCGAGAATAGGGGCCCCCGAGAGAGAGCCCAAGGCCTAAAACAGGGTCCCGTGAGAGAGCGCCCGGCCGAAAATAGAGGTCCGCGAGAGTGCCCCAAGCCAAAAATAGGGTCCCACGAGAGAACCCACGGCCGAGAATAGGGGCCTCCGCGAGAGAGTCCAAGGCCTAAAACTGGGTCCCGTGAGAGAGCGCCCGGCCGGAAATAGAGGCTGCGAGAGTGCCCCAGGCCGGAAATAGGGTCCCACGAGAGAACCCACGGCCGACAATAGGGGCCCCCGCCAGAGAGCCCAAGGTCTAAAACAGGGACCCGTGAGATAGCGCCCGGCCGAAAATAGAGGCCCGCGAGAGTGCCCCAGGTTTTAAACAGGGTCCCACGAGAGAACCCACGGCCGAGAATAGGGGCCCCCGCGAGAGAGCCCAAGGCCTAAAACAGGGTCCCGTGAGAGAGCGCCTGGCCGAAAATAGAGGCCCGCGAGAGTGCCCCAGGCTGGAAATAGGGTCCCACGAGAGCACCCACGGCCGAGAATAGGGGCCCCCGCGAGAGAGCCCAAGGCCTAAAACAGGGACCCGTGAGAGACCGCCCGGCCGATAATACAGGCCCGCGAGTGTGCCCCAGGCCGGAAATAGGGTCCCACGAGAGCACCCACGGCCGAGAATAGGGGCCCCCACGAGAGAGCTAGAGGCCTAAAACAGGGACCCGTGAGAGAGTGCCCGGATGAAAATAGAGGTCCGCGAGAGTGCCCCAAGCCAAAAATAGGGTCCCACAAGAGAACCCACGGCCGAGAATAGGGGCCCCCGCAAGAGAGCCCAAGGTCTAAAACAGGGTCCCGTGAGAGAGCGCCCGGCCGAAAATAGAGGCCCGCGAGAGTGCCCCAAGCCAAAAATAGGGTCCCACGAGAGAACCCACGGCTGAGAATAGGGGCCCCCGCGAGAGAGCCCAAGGCCTAAAACTGGGTCCCATGAGAGAGCGCCCGGCCGATAATAGAGGCCCGCGAGAGTGCCCCAGGCCGGAAATAGGGTCCCACGAGAGAACCCAAGGCCGAGACTTGGGGCCGCCGTGAGAGAGCCCAAGGCTGAAAACAGGGACTCCTGAGAGAGCGCCCGGCCGAAAATAGAGGCCCGCGAGAGTGCCCCAGGCCGGAAATAGGGTCCCACGAGAGAACCCACAGCCGACAATAGGGGCCCCCGCGAGAGAGCCCAAGGTCTAAAACAGGGACCTGTGAGAGAGCGCCCGGCCGATAATAGAGGCCCGCGAGAGTGCCCCAGGTTTTAAATAGGGTCCCACGAGAGAACCCACGGCCGAGAATAGGGGCCCCCGCGAGAGAGCCCAAGGCCTAAAACAGGGTCCCGTGAGAGAGCGCCTGGCCGAAAATAGAGGCCCGCGAGAGTGCCCCAGGCTGGAAATAGGGTCCCACGAGAGCACCCACGGCTGAGAATAGGGGCCCCCGCGAGAGAGCCCAAGGTCTAAAACAGGGACCCGTGAGAGAGCGCCCGGCCGATAATAGAGGCCCGCGAGTGTGCCCCAGGCCGGAAATAGGGTCCCACGAGAGCTCCCACGGCCGAGAATAGGGGCCCCCGCGAGAGAGCCCAAGGCCTAAAACTGGGTCCCATGAGAGAGCGCCCGGCCGATAATAGAGGCCCGCGAGAGTGCCCCAGGCCGGAAATAGGGTCCCACGAGAGAACCCAAGGCCGAGACTAGGGGCCCCCGCGAGAGAGCCCAAGGCTGAAAACAGGGACTCCTGAGAGAGCGCCCGGCCGAAAATAGAGGCCCGCGAGAGTGCCCCAGGCCGAAAATAGGGTCCCACGAGAGCACCCACGGCTGAGAATAGGGGCCCCCGCGAGAGAGCCCAAGGCCTAAAACAGGGACCTGTGAGAGAGCGCCCGGCCGATAATAGAGGCCCGCGAGTGTGCCCCAGGCCGGAAATAGGGTCCCAAGAGAGCACCCACGGCCGAGAATAGGAGCCCCCGCAAGAGAGCACAAGGCCTAAAACAGGGACCTGTGAGAGAGCGCCCGTCCGATAATAGAGGCCCGCGAGAGTGCCCCAGGCCGGAAATAGGGTCCCACGAGAGCACCCTCGGCCGAGAATAGGGGCCCCCGTGAGAGAGCCCAAGGCTGAAAACAGGGACCCGTGAGAGAGCGCCCGGCCGAAAATAGAGGCCCACGAGAGTGCCCCAGGCCGGAAATAGGGTCCCACGAGAGCACCCACGGCCGAGAATAGGGGCACCCGCGAGAGAGCCCAAGGCCTAAAACAGGGTCCCGTGAGAGAGCGCCCGGCCGAAAATAGAGGTCCGCGAGAGTGCCCCAAGCCAAAAATAGGGTCCCACGAGAGAACCCACGGCCGAGAATAGGGGCCTCCGCGAGAGAGTCCAAGGCCTAAAACTGGGTCCCGTGAGAGAGCGCCCGGCCGGAAATAGAGGCTGCGAGAGTGCCCCAGGCCAGAAATAGGGTCCCACGAGAGAACCCACGGCCGACAATAGGGGCCCCCGCGAGAGAGCCCAAGGTCTAAAACAGGGACCCGTGAGATAGCGTCCGGCCGAAAATAGAGGCCCGCGAGAGTGCCCCAGGTTTTAAATAGGGTCCCACGAGAGTACCCACGGCCGAGAATAGGGGCCCCCGCGAGAGAGCCCAAGGCCTAAAACAGGGTCCCGTGAGAGAGCGCCTGGCCGAAAATAGAGGCCCGCGAGAGTGCCCCAGGCTGGAAATAGGGTCCCACGAGAGCACCCACGGCAGAGAATAGGGGCCCCCGCGAGAGAGCCCAAGGCCTAAAACAGGGTCCCGTGAGAGAGCGCCCGGCCGAAAATAGAGGTCTGCGAGAGTGCCCCAAGCCAAAAATAGGGTCCCACGAGAGAACCCACGGCCGAGAATAGGGGCCTCCGCGAGAGAGTCCAAGGCCTAAAACTGGGTCCCGTGAGAGAGCGCCCGGCCGGAAATAGAGGCTGCGAGAGTGCCCCAGGCCGGAAATAGGGTCCCACGAGAGCACCCACGGCCGAGAATAGGGGCCCCCGCTAGAGAGCCCAAGGCCTAAAACAGGGTCCCGTGAGAGAGCGCCCGGCCGAAAATAGAGGTCCGCGAGAGTGCCCCAAGCCAAAAATAGGGTCCCACGAGAGAACCCACGGCCGAGAATAGGGGCCTCCGCGAGAGAGTCCAAGGCCTAAATCTGGGTCCCGTGAGAGAGCGCCCGGCCGGAAATAGAGGCTGCGAGAGTGCCCCAGGCCGGAAATAGGGTCCCACGAGAGAACCCACGGCCGACAATAGGGGCCCCCGCGAGAGAGCCCAAGGTCTAAAAAAGGGACCCGTGAGATAGCGCCCGGCCGAAAATAGAGGCCCGCGAGAGTGTCCCAGGTTTTAAATAGGGTCCCACGAGAGAACTCACGGCCGAGAATAGGGTCCCCCGCGAGAGAGCCCAAGGCCTAAAACAGGGTCCCGTGAGAGAGCGCCTGGCCGAAAATAGAGGCCCGCGAGAGTGCCCCAGGCTGGAAATAGGGTCCCACGAGAACACCAACGGCAGAGAATAGGGGCCCCCGCGAGAGAGCCCAAGGCCTAAAACAGGGTCCCGTGAGAGAGCGCCCGGCCGAAAATAGAGGTCTGCAAGAGTGCCCCAAGCCAAAAATAGGGTCCCACGAGAGAACCCACGGCCGAGAATAGGGGCCTCCGCGAGAGAGTCCAAGGCCTAAAACTGGGTCCCGTGAGAAAGCGCCCGGCCGGAAATAGAGGCTGCAGAGTGCCCCAGGCTGGAAATAGGGTCCCACGAGAGAACCCACGGCCGACAATAGGGGCCCCCGCGAGAGAGCCCAAGGTCTAAAACAGGGACCCGTGAGATAGCGCCCGGCCGAAAATAGAGGCCCGCGAGAGTGCCCCAGGTTTTAAATAGGGTCCCACGAGAGAACCCACGGCCGAGAATAGGGGCCCCCGCGAGAGAGCCCAAGGCCTAAATCTGGGTCCCGTGAGAGAGCGCCCGGCCGGAAATAGAGGCTGCGAGAGTGCCCCAGGCCGGAAATAGGGTCCCACGAGAGAACCCACGGCCGACAATAGGGGCCCCCACGAGAGAGCCCAAGGTCTAAAAAAGGGACCCGTGAGATAGCGCCCGGCCGAAAATAGAGGCCAGCGAGAGTGTCCCAGGTTTTAAATAGGGTCCCACGAGAGAACCCACGGCCGAGAATAGGGGCCCCCGCGAGAGAGCCCAAGGCCTAAAACAGGGTCCCGTGAGAGAGCGCCTGGCCGAAAATAGAGGCCCGCGAGAGTGCCCCAGGCTGGAAATAGGGTCCCACGAGAGCACCCACGGCAGAGAATAGGGGCCCCCGCGAGAGAGCCCAAGGCCTAAAACAGGGTCCCGTGAGAGAGCGCCCGGCCGAAAATAGAGGTCTGCGAGAGTGCCCCAAGCCAAAAATAGGGTCCCACGAGAGAACCCACGGCCGAGAATAGGGGCCTCCGCGAGAGAGTCCAAGGCCCTAAACTGGGTCCCGTGAGAGAGCGCCCGGCCGGAAATAGAGGCTGCAGAGTGCCCCAGGCTGGAAATAGGGTCCCACGAGAGAACCCACGGCCGACAATAGGGGCCCCCGCGAGAGAGCCCAAGGTCTAAAACAGGGACCCGTGAGATAGCGCCCGGCCGAAAATAGAGGCCCGCGAGAGTGCCCCAGGTTTTAAATAGGGTCCCACGAGAGAACCCACGGCCGAGAATAGGGGCCCCCGCGAGAGAGCCCAAGGCCTAAAACAGGGTCCCGTGAGAGAGCGCCTGGCCGAAAATAGAGGCCCGCGAGAGTGCCCCAGGCTGGAAATAGGGTCCCACGAGAGCACCCACGGCCGAGAATAGGGGCCCCCGCGAGAGAGCCCAAGGCCTAAAACAGGGTCCCGTGAGAGAGCGCCCGGCCGAAAATAGAGGTCCACGAGAGTGCCCCAAGCCAAAAATAAGGTCCCACGAGAGAACCCACGGCCGAGAATAGGGGCCTCTGCGAGAGAGTCCAAGGCCTAAAACTGGGTCCCGTGAGAGAGCGCCCGGCCGGAAATAGAGGCTGCGAGAGTGCCCCAGGCTGGAAATAGGGTCCCACGAGAGAACCCACGGCCGACAATAGGGGTCCCCGCCAGAGAGCCCAAGGTCTAAAACAGGGACCCGTGAGATAGCGTCCGGCCGAAAATAGAGGCCCGCGAGAGTGCCCCAGGTTTTAAACAGGGTCCCACGAGAGAACCCACGGCCGAGAATAGGGGCCCCCGCGAGAGAGCCCAAGGCCTAAAACAGGGTCCCGTGAGAGAGCGCCTGGCCAAAAATAGAGGCCCGCGAGAGTGCCCCAGGCTGGAAATAGGGTCCCACGAGAGCACCCACGGCCGAGAATAGGGGTCCCCGGGAGAGAGCCCAAGGCCTAAAACAGGGACCCGTGAGAGAGCGCCCGGCCGATAATAGAGGCCCGCGAGTGTGCCCCAGGCCGGAAATAGGGTCCCACGAGAGCACCCACGGCCGAGAATAGGGGCCCCCACGAGAGAGCTAGAGGCCTAAAACAGGGACCCGTGAGAGAGTGCCCGGACGAAAATAGAGGTCCGCGAGAGTGCCCCAAGCCAAAAATAGGGTCCCACAAGAGAACCCACGTCCGAGAATAGGGGCCCCCGCAAGAGAGCCCAAGGTCTAAAACAGGGTCCCGTGAGAGAGCGCCCGGCCGAAAATAGAGGCCCGCGAGAGTGCCCCAGGCCGGAAATAGGGTCCCACGAGAGAACCCAAGGCCGAGACTAGGGGCCCCCGCGATAGAGCCCAAGGCTGAAAACAGGGACTCCTGAGAGAGCGCCCGGCCGAAAATAGAGGCCCGCGAGAGTGCCCCAGGCCGAAAATAGGGTCCCACGAGAGCACCCACGGCCGAGAATAGGGGCCCCCGCGAGAGAGCCCAAGGCCTAAAACAGGGACCTGTGAGAGAGCGCCCGGCCGATAATAGAGGCCCGCGAGTGTGCCCCAGGCCGGAAATAGGGTCCCAAGAGAGCACCCACGGCCGAGAATAGGAGCCCCCGCGAGAGAGCACAAGGCCTAAAACAGGGACCTGTGAGAGAGCGCCCGTCCGATAATAGAGGCCCGCGAGAGTGCCCCAGGCCGGAAATAGGGTCCCACGAGAGCACCCTCGGCCGAGAATAGGGGCCCCCGTGAGAGAGCCCAAGGCCTAAAACTGGGTCCCATGAGAGAGCGCCTGGCCGATAATAGAGGCCCACGAGAGTGCCCCAGGCCGGAAATAGGATCCCACGAGAGCACCCACGGCCAAGAATAGGGGCCCCTGCGAGAGAGCCCAAGGCCTAAAACAGGGACCCGTGAGAGAGCGCCCGTCCAAAAATAGAGGCCCGCGAGTGTGCCCCAGGCCGAAAATAGGGTCCCACGAGAGCACCCACGGCCGAGAATAGGGGCCCCCGCGAGAGAGCCCAAGGCTGAAAACAGGGACCCGTGAGAGAGCACCCGGCCGAAAATAAAGGCCCGCGAGAGTGCCCCAGGCCGGAAATAGGGTCCCACGAGAGCACCCACGGCCGAGAATAGGGGCCCCCGCGAGAGAGCCCAAGGCCTAAAACAGGGACCCATGAGAGAGCGCCCGGCCGATAATAGAGGCCCGCGAGTGTGCCCCAGGTCGGAAATAGGGTCCCACGAGAGAACCCACGGCTGAGAATAGGGGCCCCGCGAGAGAGCCCAAAGCCTAAAACAGGGTCCCGTGAGAGAGCGCCCGGCCAAAAATAGAGGTCCGCGAGAGTGCCCAAGCCAAAAATAGGGTCCCACGAGAGAACCCACGGCCGAGAATAGGGGCCACCGCGAGAGAGCCCAAGGCCTAAAACAGGGACCCGTGAGATAGCGTCCGGCCGAAAATAGAGGCCCGCGAGAGTGCCCCAGGTTTTAAACAGGGTCCCACGAGAGAACCCACGGCCGAGAATAGGGGCCCCCGCGAGAGAGCCCAAGGCCTAAAACAGGGTCCCGTGAGAGAGCGCCTGGCCGAAAATAGAGGCCCGCGAGAGTGCCCCAAGCTGGAAATAGGGTCCCACGAGAGCACCCACGGCCGAGAATAGGGGTCCCCGCGAGAGAGCCCAAGGCCTAAAACAGGGACCCGTGAGAGAGCGCCCGGCCGATAATAGAGGCCCGCGAGTGTGACCCAGGCCGGAAATAGGGTCCCACGAGAGCACCCACGGCCGAGAAGAGGGGCCCCCACGAGAGAGCTAGAGGCCTAAAACAGGGACCCGTGAGAGAGTGCCCGGACGAAAATAGAGGTCCGCGAGAGTGCCCCAGGCCGGAAATAGGGTCCCACGAGAGAACACACGGCCGAGAATAGGGGCCCCCGTGAGAGAGCCCAAGGCCTAAAACTGGGTCCCGTGAGAGAGCGCCCGGCCAAAAATAGAGGCCCGCGAGAGTGCCCCAGGCCGGAAATAGGGTCCCACGAGAGAACCCACGGCCGACAATAGGGGCCCCCGCGAGAGAGCCCAAGGCCTAAAACTGGGACCTGTGAGAGAACGCCCGGCCGAAAATAGAGGCCCGCGAGAGTGCCCCAGGCCGGAAATAGGGTCCCACGAGAGATCCCACGGCTGAGAATAGGGGCCCCTGTGAGAGAGCCCAAGGCCTAAAACTGGGTCCCGTGAGAGAGCGCCCGGCCAAAAATAGAGGCCCGCGAGAGTGCCCCAGGCTGGAAATAGGGTCCCACGAGAGAACCCATGGCCGAGAATAGGGGCCCCCGCGAGAGAGCCCAAGGCCTAAAACTGGGTCCCATGAGAGAGCGCCTGGCCGATAATAGAGGCCCACGAGAGTGCCCCAGGCCGGAAATAGGATCCCACGAGAGCACCCACGGCCAAGAATAGGGGCCCCTGCGAGAGAGCCCAAGGCCTAAAACAGGGACCCGTGAGAGAGCGCCCGTCCAAAAATAGAGGCCCGCGAGTGTGCCCCAGGCCGAAAATAGGGTCCCACGAGAGCACCCACGGCCGAGAATAGGGGCCCCCGCGAGAGAGCCCAAGGCTGAAAACAGGGACCCGTGAGAGAGCACCCGGCCGAAAATAAAGGCCCGCGAGAGTGCCCCAGGCCGGAAATAGGGTCCCACGAGAGCACCCACGGCCGAGAATAGGGGCCCCCGCGAGAGAGCCCAAGGCCTAAAACAGGGACCCATGAGAGAGCGCCCGGCCGATAATAGAGGCCCGCGAGTGTGCCCCAGGTCGGAAATAGGGTCCCACGAGAGAACCCACGGCTGAGAATAGGGGCCCCGCGAGAGAGCCCAAAGCCTAAAACAGGGTCCCGTGAGAGAGCGCCCGGCCAAAAATAGAGGTCCGCGAGAGTGCCCAAGCCAAAAATAGGGTCCCACGAGAGAACACACGGCCGAGAATAGGGGCCACCGCGAGAGAGCCCAAGGCCTAAAACAGGGACCCGTGAGATAGCATCCGGCCGAAAATAGAGGCCCGCGAGAGTGCCCCAGGTTTTAAACAGGGTCCCACGAGAGAACCCACGGCCGAGAATAGGGGCCCCCGCGAGAGAGCCCAAGGCCTAAAACAGGGTCCCGTGAGAGAGCGCCTGGCCGAAAATAGAAGCCCGCGAGAGTGCCCCAGGCTGGAAATAGGGTCCCACGAGAGCACCCACGGCCGAGAATAGGGGTCCCCGCGAGAGAGCCCAAGGCCTAAAACAGGGACCCGTGAGAGAGCGCCCGGCCGATAAGAGGCCCGCGAGTGTGCCCCAGGCCGGAAATAGGGTCCCACGAGAGCACCCACGGCCGAGAAGAGGGGCCCCCACGAGAGAGCTAGAGGCCTAAAACAGGGACCCGTGAGAGAGTGCCCGGACGAAAATAGAGGTCCGCGAGAGTGCCCCAGGCCGGAAATAGGGTCCCACGAGAGAACACACGGCCGAGAATAGGGGCCCCCGTGAGAGAGCCCAAGGCCTAAAACTGGGTCCCGTGAGAGAGCGCCCGGCCAAAAATAGAGGCCCGCGAGAGTGCCCCAGGCCGGAAATAGGGTCCCACGAGAGAACCCACGGCCGACAATAGGGGCCCCCGCGAGAGAGCCCAAGGCCTAAAACTGGGACCTGTGAGAGAACGCCCGGCCGAAAATAGAGGCCCGCGAGAGTGCCCCAGACCGGAAATAGGGTCCCACGAGAGATCCCACGGCTGAGAATAGGGGCCCCTGTGAGAGAGCCCAAGGCCTAAAACTGGGTCCCGTGAGAGAGCGCCCGGCCAAAAATAGAGGCCCGCGAGAGTGCCCCAGGCTGGAAATAGGGTCCCACGAGAGAACCCATGGCCGAGAATAGGGGCCCCCGCGAGAGAGCCCGAGGCCTAAAACAGGGACCTGTGAGAGAGCGCCCGGCCGAAAATAGAGGCCCGCGAGAGTGCCCCAGGCCGGAAATAGGGTCCCACGAGAGAACCCACGGCCGAGAATAGGGGCCCCCGTGAAAGAGCCCAAGGCCTAAAACTGGGTCCCGTGAGAGAGCGCCCGGCCAAAAATAGAGGGCAGCGAGAGTGCCCCAGGCCGGAAATAGGGTCCCACGAGAGAACCCACGGCCGAGAATAGGGGCCCCCGCGACAGAGCCCAAGGCCTAAAACAAGGACCTGTGAGAGAGCGCCCAGCTGAAAATAGAGGCCTGCGAGAGTGTCCCAGGATGGAAATAGGGTCCCACGAGAGATCCCACGGCCGAGAATAGGGGCCCCCGTGAGAGAGCCCAAGGCCTAAAACTGGGTCCCGTGAGAGAGCACCCGGCCGAAAATAGAGGCCCGCGAGAGTGCCCCAGGCCGAAAATAGGGTCCCACGAGAGAACCCACGGCCGAAAATAGGGGCCCCCGCGACAGAGCCCAAGGCTGAAAACAGGGACCCGTGAGAGAGCGCCCGGCCAAAAACAGAGGCCCGCGAGAGTGCCCCAGGCCGGAAATAGGGTCCCACGAGAGAACCCAAGGCCGACAATAGGGCCCCCTGCGAGAGAGCCCAAGGCCTAAAACTGGGACCTGTGAGAGAACGCGCGGCCGAAAATAGAGGCCCGCGAGAGTGCCCAAGGCCGGAAATAGGGTCCCACGAGAGAACCCACGGCCGAAAATAGGGGCCCTAGTGAGAGAGCCCAAGGCCTAAAACTGGGTCCCGTGAGAGAGCGCCCGGCCAAAAATAGAGGCCCGCGAGAGTGCCCCAGGCTGGAAATAGGGTCCCACGAGAGAACCCACGGCCGAAAATAGGGGCCCCAGCGAGAGAGCCCAAGGCCTAAAACTGGGTCCCGTGAGAGAGCGCCCGGCCAAAAATTGAGGCACGTGAGAGTGCCCCAGGCTTAAAATAGGGTCCCACGAGAGAACCCACGGCCGAGAATAGGGGCCCCCACGAGAGAGCCCAAGGCCTAAAACTGGGTCCCGTGAGAGAGCGCCCGGCCAAAAATAGAGGCCCGCGAGAGTGCCCCAGGCCGAAAATAAGGTCCCGCGAGAGAACCCACGGCCGAGAATAGGGGCCCCCGCGAGAGAGCCCAAGGCCTAAAACTGGGTCCCGTGAGAGAGCACCCGGCCAAAAATAGAGGCCCGCGAGTGTGCCCCAGGCCGAAAATAGGGTCCCACGAGAGAACCCACGGCCGAGAATAGGGGCCCCCGCGAGAGAGCCCAAGGCCTAAAACTGGGTCCCGTGAGAGAGCGCCCGGCCAAAAATAGAGGCCCGCGAGAGTGCCCCAGGCCGAAAATAGGGTCCAACGAGAGAACCCACGGCCGAGAATAGGGGCCCCAGCGAGAGAGCCCAAGGCCTCAAACTGGGTCCCGTGAGAGAGCGCCCGGCCAAAAACAGAGGCCCGCGAGAGTGTCCCAGGCCAGAAATAGGGTTCCACGAGAGAACCCACGGCTGAGAATAGGGGCCCCCGCGAGAGAGCTCAAGGCCTAAAACTGGGTCCCGTGATAGAGCGCCCGGCCAAAAATATAGGCCTGCGAGAGTGCCCCAGGCCGGAAATAGGGTCCCACGAGAGAACCCACGGCCGAGAATTGGGGCCCCTGCGAGAGAGCCCAAGGCCTAAAACAGGGACCTGTGAGAGAGCGCCCGGCCGAAAATAGAGGTCCGCGAGAGTGCCCCAAGCCAAAAATAGGGTCCCACGAGAGAACCCACGGCCGAGAATAGGGGCCTCCGCGAGAGAGTCCAAGGCCTAAATCTGGGTCCCGTGAGAGAGCGCCCGGCCGGAAATAGAGGCTGCGAGAGTGCCCCAGGCCGGAAATAGGGTCCCACGAGAGAACCCACGGCCGACAATAGGGGCCCCCGCGAGAGAGCCCAAGGTCTAAAAAAGGGACCCGTGAGATAGCGCCCGGCCGAAAATAGAGGCCCGCGAGAGTGTCCCAGGTTTTAAATAGGGTCCCACGAGAGAACTCACGGCCGAGAATAGGGTCCCCCGCGAGAGAGCCCAAGGCCTAAAACAGGGTCCCGTGAGAGAGCGCCTGGCCGAAAATAGAGGCCCGCGAGAGTGCCCCAGGCTGGAAATAGGGTCCCACGAGAGCACCAACGGCAGAGAATAGGGGCCCCCGCGAGAGAGCCCAAGGCCTAAAACAGGGTCCCGTGAGAGAGCGCCCGGCCGAAAATAGAGGTCTGCAAGAGTGCCCCAAGCCAAAAATAGGGTCCCACGAGAGAACCCACGGCCGAGAATAGGGGCCTCCGCGAGAGAGTCCAAGGCCTAAAACTGGGTCCCGTGAGAGAGCGCCCGGCCGGAAATAGAGGCTGCAGAGTGCCCCAGGCTGGAAATAGGGTCCCACGAGAGAACCCACGGCCGACAATAGGGGCCCCCGCGAGAGAGCCCAAGGTCTAAAACAGGGACCCGTGAGATAGCGCCCGGCCGAAAATAGAGGCCCGCGAGAGTGCCCCAGGTTTTAAATAGGGTCCCACGAGAGAACCCACGGCCGAGAATAGGGGCCCCCGCGAGAGAGCCCAAGGCCTAAATCTGGGTCCCGTGAGAGAGCGCCCGGCCGGAAATAGAGGCTGCGAGAGTGCCCCAGGCCGGAAATAGGGTCCCACGAGAGAACCCACGGCCGACAATAGGGGCCCCCACGAGAGAGCCCAAGGTCTAAAAAAGGGACCCGTGAGATAGCGCCCGGCCGAAAATAGAGGCCAGCGAGAGTGTCCCAGGTTTTAAATAGGGTCCCACGAGAGAACCCACGGCCGAGAATAGGGGCCCCCGCGAGAGAGCCCAAGGCCTAAAACAGGGTCCCGTGAGAGAGCGCCTGGCCGAAAATAGAGGCCCGCGAGAGTGCCCCAGGCTGGAAATAGGGTCCCACGAGAGCACCCACGGCAGAGAATAGGGGCCCCCGCGAGAGAGCCCAAGGCCTAAAACAGGGTCCCGTGAGAGAGCGCCCGGCCGAAAATAGAGGTCTGCGAGAGTGCCCCAAGCCAAAAATAGGGTCCCACGAGAGAACCCACGGCCGAGAATAGGGGCCTCCGCGAGAGAGTCCAAGGCCCTAAACTGGGTCCCGTGAGAGAGCGCCCGGCCGGAAATAGAGGCTGCAGAGTGCCCCAGGCTGGAAATAGGGTCCCACGAGAGAACCCACGGCCGACAATAGGGGCCCCCGCGAGAGAGCCCAAGGTCTAAAACAGGGACCCGTGAGATAGCGCCCGGCCGAAAATAGAGGCCCGCGAGAGTGCCCCAGGTTTTAAATAGGGTCCCACGAGAGAACCCACGGCCGAGAATAGGGGCCCCCGCGAGAGAGCCCAAGGCCTAAAACAGGGTCCCGTGAGAGAGCGCCTGGCCGAAAATAGAGGCCCGCGAGAGTGCCCCAGGCTGGAAATAGGGTCCCACGAGAGCACCCACGGCCGAGAATAGGGGCCCCCGCGAGAGAGCCCAAGGCCTAAAACAGGGTCCCGTGAGAGAGCGCCCGGCCGAAAATAGAGGTCCACGAGAGTGCCCCAAGCCAAAAATAAGGTCCCACGAGAGAACCCACGGCCGAGAATAGGGGCCTCTGCGAGAGAGTCCAAGGCCTAAAACTGGGTCCCGTGAGAGAGCGCCCGGCCGGAAATAGAGGCTGCGAGAGTGCCCCAGGCTGGAAATAGGGTCCCACGAGAGAACCCACGGCCGACAATAGGGGTCCCCGCCAGAGAGCCCAAGGTCTAAAACAGGGACCCGTGAGATAGCGTCCGGCCGAAAATAGAGGCCCGCGAGAGTGCCCCAGGTTTTAAACAGGGTCCCACGAGAGAACCCACGGCCAAGAATAGGGGCCCCCGCGAGAGAGCCCAAGGCCTAAAACAGGGTCCCGTGAGAGAGCGCCTGGCCAAAAATAGAGGCCCGCGAGAGTGCCCCAGGCTGGAAATAGGGTCCCACGAGAGCACCCACGGCCGAGAATAGGGGTCCCCGGGAGAGAGCCCAAGGCCTAAAACAGGGACCCGTGAGAGAGCGCCCGGCCGATAATAGAGGCCCGCGAGTGTGCCCCAGGCCGGAAATAGGGTCCCACGAGAGCACCCACGGCCGAGAATAGGGGCCCCCACGAGAGAGCTAGAGGCCTAAAACAGGGACCCGTGAGAGAGTGCCCGGACGAAAATAGAGGTCCGCGAGAGTGCCCCAAGCCAAAAATAGGGTCCCACAAGAGAACCCACGTCCGAGAATAGGGGCCCCCGCAAGAGAGCCCAAGGTCTAAAACAGGGTCCCGTGAGAGAGCGCCCGGCCGAAAATAGAGGCCCGCGAGAGTGCCCCAGGCCGGAAATAGGGTCCCACGAGAGAACCCAAGGCCGAGACTAGGGGCCCCCGCGAGAGAGCCCAAGGCTGAAAACAGGGACTCCTGAGAGAGCGCCCGGCCGAAAATAGAGGCCCGCGAGAGTGCCCCAGGCCGAAAATAGGGTCCCACGAGAGCACCCACGGCCGAGAATAGGGGCCCCCGCGAGAGAGCCCAAGGCCTAAAACAGGGACCTGTGAGAGAGCGCCCGGCCGATAATAGAGGCCCGCGAGTGTGCCCCAGGCCGGAAATAGGGTCCCAAGAGAGCACCCACGGCCGAGAATAGGAGCCCCCGCGAGAGAGCACAAGGCCTAAAACAGGGACCTGTGAGAGAGCGCCCGTCCGATAATAGAGGCCCGCGAGAGTGCCCCAGGCCGGAAATAGGGTCCCACGAGAGCACCCTCGGCCGAGAATAGGGGCCCCCGTGAGAGAGCCCAAGGCCTAAAACTGGGTCCCATGAGAGAGCGCCTGGCCGATAATAGAGGCCCACGAGAGTGCCCCAGGCCGGAAATAGGATCCCACGAGAGCACCCACGGCCAAGAATAGGGGCCCCTGCGAGAGAGCCCAAGGCCTAAAACAGGGACCCGTGAGAGAGCGCCCGTCCAAAAATAGAGGCCCGCGAGTGTGCCCCAGGCCGAAAATAGGGTCCCACGAGAGCACCCACGGCCGAGAATAGGGGCCCCCGCGAGAGAGCCCAAGGCTGAAAACAGGGACCCGTGAGAGAGCACCCGGCCGAAAATAAAGGCCCGCGAGAGTGCCCCAGGCCGGAAATAGGGTCCCACGAGAGCACCCACGGCCGAGAATAGGGGCCCCCGCGAGAGAGCCCAAGGCCTAAAACAGGGACCCATGAGAGAGCGCCCGGCCGATAATAGAGGCCCGCGAGTGTGCCCCAGGTCGGAAATAGGGTCCCACGAGAGAACCCACGGCTGAGAATAGGGGCCCCGCGAGAGAGCCCAAAGCCTAAAACAGGGTCCCGTGAGAGAGCGCCCGGCCAAAAATAGAGGTCCGCGAGAGTGCCCAAGCCAAAAATAGGGTCCCACGAGAGAACCCACGGCCGAGAATAGGGGCCACCGCGAGAGAGCCCAAGGCCTAAAACAGGGACCCGTGAGATAGCGTCCGGCCGAAAATAGAGGCCCGCGAGAGTGCCCCAGGTTTTAAACAGGGTCCCACGAGAGAACCCACGGCCGAGAATAGGGGCCCCCGCGAGAGAGCCCAAGGCCTAAAACAGGGTCCCGTGAGAGAGCGCCTGGCCGAAAATAGAGGCCCGCGAGAGTGCCCCAAGCTGGAAATAGGGTCCCACGAGAGCACCCACGGCCGAGAATAGGGTTCCCCGCGAGAGAGCCCAAGGCCTAAAACAGGGACCCGTGAGAGAGCGCCCGGCCGATAATAGAGGCCCGCGAGTGTGACCCAGGCCGGAAATAGGGTCCCACGAGAGCACCCACGGCCGAGAAGAGGGGCCCCCACGAGAGAGCTAGAGGCCTAAAACAGGGACCCGTGAGAGAGTGCCCGGACGAAAATAGAGGTCCGCGAGAGTGCCCCAGGCCGGAAATAGGGTCCCACGAGAGAACACACGGCCGAGAATAGGGGCCCCCGTGAGAGAGCCCAAGGCCTAAAACTGGGTCCCGTGAGAGAGCGCCCGGCCAAAAATAGAGGCCCGCGAGAGTGCCCCAGGCCGGAAATAGGGTCCCACGAGAGAACCCACGGCCGACAATAGGGGCCCCCGCGAGAGAGCCCAAGGCCTAAAACTGGGACCTGTGAGAGAACGCCCGGCCGAAAATAGAGGCCCGCGAGAGTGCCCCAGGCCGGAAATAGGGTCCCACGAGAGATCCCACGGCTGAGAATAGGGGCCCCTGTGAGAGAGCCCAAGGCCTAAAACTGGGTCCCGTGAGAGAGCGCCCGGCCAAAAATAGAGGCCCGCGAGAGTGCCCCAGGCTGGAAATAGGGTCCCACGAGAGAACCCATGGCCGAGAATAGGGGCCCCCGCGAGAGAGCCCAAGGCCTAAAACTGGGTCCCATGAGAGAGCGCCTGGCCGATAATAGAGGCCCACGAGAGTGCCCCAGGCCGGAAATAGGATCCCACGAGAGCACCCACGGCCAAGAATAGGGGCCCCTGCGAGAGAGCCCAAGGCCTAAAACAGGGACCCGTGAGAGAGCGCCCGTCCAAAAATAAAGGCCCGCGAGAGTGCCCCAGGCCGGAAATAGGGTCCCACGAGAGCACCCACGGCCGAGAATAGGGGCCGCCGCGAGAGAGCCCAAGGCCTAAAACAGGGACCCATGAGAGAGCGCCCGGCCGATAATAGAGGCCCGCGAGTGTGCCCCAGGTCGGAAATAGGGTCCCACGAGAGCACCCACGGCCGAGAATAGGGGCCCCCGCGAGAGAGCCCAAGGCCTAAAACAGGGACCCGTGAGATAGCATCCGGCCGAAAATAGAGGCCCGCGAGAGTGCCCCAGGTTTTAAACAGGTTCCCACGAGAGAACCCACGGCCGAGAATAGGGGCCCCCGCGAGAGAGCCCAAGGCCTAAAACAGGGTCCCGTGAGAGAGCGCCTGGCCGAAAATAGAAGCCCGCGAGAGTGCCCCAGGCTGGAAATAGGGTCCCACGAGAGCACCCACGGCCGAGAATAGGGGTCCCCGCGAGAGAGCCCAAGGCCTAAAACAGGGACCCGTGAGAGAGCGCCCGGCCGATAAGAGGCCCGCGAGTGTGCCCCAGGCCGGAAATAGGGTCCCACGAGAGCACCCACGGCCGAGAAGAGGGGCCCCCACGAGAGAGCTAGAGGCCTAAAACAGGGACCCGTGAGAGAGTGCCCGGACGAAAATAGAGGTCCGCGAGAGTGCCCCAGGCCGGAAATAGGGTCCCACGAGAGAACACACGGCCGAGAATAGGGGCCCCCGTGAGAGAGCCCAAGGCCTAAAACTGGGTCCCGTGAGAGAGCGCCCGGCCAAAAATAGAGGCCCGCGAGAGTGCCCCAGGCCGGAAATAGGGTCCCACGAGAGAACCCACGGCCGACAATAGGGGCCCCCGCGAGAGAGCCCAAGGCCTAAAACTGGGACCTGTGAGAGAACGCCCGGCCGAAAATAGAGGCCCGCGAGAGTGCCCCAGGCCGGAAATAGGGTCCCACGAGAGATCCCACGGCTGAGAATAGGGGCCCCTGTGAGAGAGCCCAAGGCCTAAAACTGGGTCCCGTGAGAGAGCGCCCGGCCAAAAATAGAGGCCCGCGAGAGTGCCCCAGGCTGGAAATAGGGTCCCACGAGAGAACCCATGGCCGAGAATAGGGGCCCCCGCGAGAGAGCCCGAGGCCTAAAACAGGGACCTGTGAGAGAGCGCCCGGCCGAAAATAGAGGCCCGCGAGAGTGCCCCAGGCCGGAAATAGGATCCCACGAGAGAACCCACGGCCGAGAATAGGGGCCCCCGTGAAAGAGCCCAAGGCCTAAAACTGGGTCCCGTGAGAGAGCGCCCGGCCAAAAATAGAGGGCAGCGAGAGTGCCCCAGGCCGGAAATAGGGTCCCACGAGAGAACCCACGGCCGAGAATAGGGGCCCCCGCGACAGAGCCCAAGGCCTAAAACAAGGACCTGTGAGAGAGCGCCCAGCTGAAAATAGAGGCCTGCGAGAGTGTCCCAGGATGGAAATAGGGTCCCACGAGAGATCCCACGGCCGAGAATAGGGGCCCCCGTGAGAGAGCCCAAGGCCTAAAACTGGGTCCCGTGAGAGAGCACCCGGCCGAAAATAGAGGCCCGCGAGAGTGCCCCAGGCCGAAAATAGGGTCCCACGAGAGAACCCACGGCCGAAAATAGGGGCCCCCGCGACAGAGCCCAAGGCTGAAAACAGGGACCCGTGAGAGAGCGCCCGGCCAAAAACAGAGGCCCGCGAGAGTGCCCCAGGCCGGAAATAGGGTCCCACGAGAGAACCCAAGGCCGACAATAGGGCCCCCTGCGAGAGAGCCCAAGGCCTAAAACTGGGACCTGTGAGAGAACGCGCGGCCGAAAATAGAGGCCCGCGAGAGTGCCCAAGGCCGGAAATAGGGTCCCACGAGAGAACCCACGGCCGAAAATAGGGGCCCTAGTGAGAGAGCCCAAGGCCTAAAACTGGGTCCCGTGAGAGAGCGCCCGGCCAAAAATAGAGGCCCGCGAGAGTGCCCCAGGCTGGAAATAGGGTCCCACGAGAGAACCCACGGCCGAAAATAGGGGCCCCAGCGAGAGAGCCCAAGGCCTAAAACTGGGTCCCGTGAGAGAGCGCCCGGCCAAAAATTGAGGCACGTGAGAGTGCCCCAGGCTTAAAATAGGGTCCCACGAGAGAACCCACGGCCGAGAATAGGGGCCCCCACGAGAGAGCCCAAGGCCTAAAACTGGGTCCCGTGAGAGAGCGCCCGGCCAAAAATAGAGGCCCGCGAGAGTGCCCCAGGCCGAAAATAAGGTCCCGCGAGAGAACCCACGGCCGAGAATAGGGGCCCCCGCGAGAGAGCCCAAGGCCTAAAACTGGGTCCCGTGAGAGAGCACCCGGCCAAAAATAGAGGCCCGCGAGTGTGCCCCAGGCCGAAAATAGGGTCCCACGAGAGAACCCACGGCCGAGAATAGGGGCCCCCGCGAGAGAGCCCAAGGCCTAAAACTGGGTCCCGTGAGAGAGCGCCCGGCCAAAAATAGAGGCCCGCGAGAGTGCCCCAGGCTGGAAATAGGGTCCCACGAGAGAACCCACGGCCGAAAATAGGGGCCCCAGCGAGAGAGCCCAAGGCCTAAAACTGGGTCCCGTGAGAGAGCGCCCGGCCAAAAATTGAGGCACGTGAGAGTGCCCCAGGCTTAAAATAGGGTCCCACGAGAGAACCCACGGCCGAGAATAGGGGCCCCCACGAGAGAGCCCAAGGCCTAAAACTGGGTCCCGTGAGAGAGCGCCCGGCCAAAAATAGAGGCCCGCGAGAGTGCCCCAGGCCGAAAATAAGGTCCCGCGAGAGAACCCACGGCCGAGAATAGGGGCCCCCGCGAGAGAGCCCAAGGCCTAAAACTGGGTCCCGTGAGAGAGCACCCGGCCAAAAATAGAGGCCCGCGAGTGTGCCCCAGGCCGAAAATAGGGTCCCACGAGAGAACCCACGGCCGAGAATAGGGGTCCCCGCGAGAGAGCCCAAGGCCTAAAACTGGGTCCCGTGAGAGAGCGCCCGGCCAAAAATAGAGGCCCGCGAGAGTGCCCCAGGCCGAAAATAGGGTCCAACGAGAGAACCCACGGCCGAGAATAGGGGCCCCAGCGAGAGAGCCCAAGGCCTCAAACTGGGTCCCGTGAGAGAGCGCCCGGCCAAAAACAGAGGCCCGCGAGAGTGTCCCAGGCCAGAAATAGGGTTCCACGAGAGAACCCACGGCTGAGAATAGGGGCCCCCGCGAGAGAGCTCAAGGCCTAAAACTGGGTCCCGTGATAGAGCGCCCGGCCAAAAATATAGGCCTGCGAGAGTGCCCCAGGCCGGAAATAGGGTCCCACGAGAGAACCCACGGCCGAGAATTGGGGCCCCTGCGAGAGAGCCCAAGGCCTAAAACAGGGACCTGTGAGAGAGCGCCCGGCCGAAAATAGAGGCCCGCGAGTGTGCCCCAGGCCGGAAATAGGGTCCCACGAGAGAACCCACGGCCGAGAATAGGGGCCCCCGTGAGAGAGCCAAAGGCCTATAACTGGGTCCCATGAGAGAGCGCCCAGCCTAAAATAGAGGCCCGCGAGAGTGCCCCAGGCCGGAAATTGGGTCCCACAAGAGATCCCACGGCCGAGAATAGGGGCCCCCGCGAGAGAGCCCAAGGCCTAAAACAGGGTCCCATGAGAGAGCGCCTGGCCGAAAATAGAGGCCTGCGAGAGTGCCCCAGGCCGTAAATAGGGTCCCACGAGAGAACCCACGGCCGAGAATAGGGGCCCCCGCGAGAGAGCCCAAGGCCTAAAACAGGGACCCGTGAGAGAGCGCCCGGCCAATAATAGAGGCCCGCGAGAGTGCCCCAAGCCAAAAATAGGGTCCCACGAGAGAACCCACGGCCGAGAATAGGGGCCCCCACGAGAGAGCCCAAGGCCTAAAACTGGGTCCCATGAGAAAGCGCCCAGCCGATAATAGAAGCCCGCGAGAGTGCCCCAAGCCAAAAATAGGGTCCCACGAGAGAACCCACAGCCGAGAATAGGGGCCCCCGCGAGAGAGCCCAAGGCTGAAAACAGGGTCCCGTGAGAGAGCGCCCGGCCAAAAATAGAGGCCCGCGAGAGTGCCCCAGGCTTAAAATCGGGTCCCACGAGAGAACCCATGGCCGAGAATAGGGGCCCCCGCGAGAGAGCCCAAGGCCTAAAACTGGGTCCCGTGAGAGAGCGCCCGGCCAAAATAGAGGCCCGCGAGAGTGCCCCAGGCTTAAAATAGGGTCCCACGAGAGAACCCACGGCCGAGAATAGGGGCCCCCGCGAGAGAGCCCAAGACCTAAAACTGGGTCTCGTGAGAGAGCGCCCGGCCGAAAATAGAGGCCCGCGAGAGTGCCCCAGGCCGAAAATAGGGTCCCACGAGAGCACCCACAGCCGAGAATAGGGGCCCCCGCGAGAGAGCCCAAGGCCTAAAACAGGGACCCGTGAGAGAGCGCCCGGCCGATAAGAGGCCCGCGAGTGTGCCCCAGGCCGGAAATAGGGTCCCACGAGAGCACCCACGGCCGAGAAGAGGGGCCCCCACGAGAGAGCTAGAGGCCTAAAACAGGGACCCGTGAGAGAGTGCCCGGACGAAAATAGAGGTCCGCGAGAGTGCCCCAGGCCGGAAATAGGGTTCCACGAGAGAACCCACGGCTGAGAATAGGGGCCCCCGCGAGAGAGCTCAAGGCCTAAAACTGGGTCCCGTGATAGAGCGCCCGGCCAAAAATATAGGCCTGCGAGAGTGCCCCAGGCCAGAAATAGGGTTCCACGAGAGAACCCACGGCTGAGAATAGGGGCCCCCGCGAGAGAGCTCAAGGCCTAAAACTGGGTCCTGTGATAGAGCGCCCGGCCAAAAATATAGGCCTGCGAGAGTGCCCCAGGCCGGAAATAGGGTCCCACGAGAGAACCCACGGCCGAGAATTGGGGCCCCTGCGAGAGAGCCCAAGGCCTAAAACAGGGACCTGTGAGAGAGCGCCCGGCCGAAAATAGAGGCCCGCGAGTGTGCCCCAGGCCGGAAATAGGGTCCCACGAGAGAACCCACGGCCGAGAATAGGGGCCCCCGTGAGAGAGCCAAAGGCCTATAACTGGGTCCCATGAGAGAGCGCCCAGCCTAAAATAGAGGCCCGCGAGAGTGCCCCAGGCCGGAAATTGGGTCCCACAAGAGATCCCACGGCCGAGAATAGGGGCCCCCGCGAGAGAGCCCATGGCCTAAAACAGGGTCCCATGAGAGAGCGCCTGGCCGAAAATAGAGGCCTGCGAGAGTGCCCCAGGCCGTAAATAGGGTCCCACGAGAGAACCCACGGCCGAGAATTGGGGCCCCTGCGAGAGAGCCCAAGGCCTAAAACAGGGACCTGTGAGAGAGCGCCCGGCCGAAAATAGAGGCCCGCGAGTGTGCCCCAGGCCAAAAATAGGGTCCCACGAGAGAACCCACGGCCGAGAATAGGGGCCCCCACGAGAGAGCCCAAGGCCTAAAACTGGGTCCCATGAGAAAGCGCCCAGCCGATAATAGAAGCCCGCGAGAGTGCCCCAGGCTTAAAATCGGGTCCCACGAGAGAACCCATGGCCGAGAATAGGGGCCCCCGCGAGAGAGCCCAAGGCCTAAAACTGGGTCCCGTGAGAGAGCGCCCGGCCAAAATAGAGGCCCGCGAGAGTGCCCCAGGCTTAAAATAGGGTCCCACGAGAGAACCCACGGCCGAGAATAGGGGCCCCCGCGAGAGAGCCCAAGACCTAAAACTGGGTCTCGTGAGAGAGCGCCCGGCCGAAAATAGAGGCCCGCGAGAGTGCCCCAGGCCGAAAATAGGGTCCCACGAGAGCACCCACAGCCGAGAATAGGGGCCCCCGCGAGAGAGCCCAAGGCCTAAAACTGGGTCCAATGAGAGAGCGCCCGGCCAAAAATAGAGGCCCGCGAGAGTGCCCCAGGCCGGAAATAGGGTCCCACAAGAGAACCCACAGCTGAGAATAGGGACCCCCGCGAGAGAGCCCAAGGCCTAAAACAGGGTCCCGTGAGAGAGCGCCCGGCCGAAAATAGAGGCCCGCGAGAGTGCCCCAGGCCGGAAAAAGGGTCCAACAAGAGAGCCCACGGCCGAGAATAGGGGCCCCCACGAGAGAGCCCAAGGCTGAAAACAGGGACCCGTGAGAGAGCGCCTGGCCGAAAATAGAGGCCCGCGAGAGTGCCCCAGGCCAAAAATAGGGTCCCACGAGAGAACCCACGGCCGACAATAGGGGCCCCCGCGAGAGAGCCCAAGGCCTAAAACAGAGACCCGTGAGAGAGCGCCCGGCCGATAATAGAGGCATGCATGTGTGCCCCAGGCCGAAAATAGGGTCCCACGAGAGCACCCACGGCCGAGAATAGGGGCCCCCACGAGAGAGCCCAAGGCCTAAAACTGGGTCCAATGAGAGAGCGCCCGGCCAAAAATAGAGGCCCGCGAGAGTGCCCCAGGCCGGAAATAGGGTCCCACAAGAGAACCCACGGCCGAGAATAGGGGCCCCCGCGAGAGAGCCCAAGGCCTAAAACAGGGTCCCGTGAGAGAACGCCCGGCCGAAAATAGAGGCCCGCGAGAGTGCCCCAGGCCGGAAATAGGGTCCAACAAGAGAGCCCACGGCCGAGAATAGGGGCCCCCGCGAGAGAGCCTAAGCCTGAAAACAGGGACCCGTGAGAGAGCGCCTGGCCGAAAATAGAGGCCCGCGAGAGTGCCCCAGGCCGGAAATAGGGTCCCACGAGAGAACCCACGGCCGACAATAGGGGCCCCCGCGAGAGAGCCCAAGGCCTAAAACAGGGACCCGTGAGAGAGCGCCCTGCCGAAAATAGAGGCATGCGAGTGTGCCCCAGGCTGAAAATAGGGTCCCACGAGAGCACCCACGGCCGAGAATAGGGGCCCCCGCAAGAGAGAGCCCAAGGCCTAAAACTGGGTCCAATGAGAGAGCGCCCGGCCGGTAATAGAGGCCCGCGAGAGTGCCCCAGGCCGGAAATAGGGTCCCACGAGTGCACCCACGGCCGAGAATAGGGGCCCCCGCGAGAGAGCCCAAGGCCTAAAACTGGGTCCCGTGAGAGAGCGCCCGGCTGAAAATAGAGGCCCGCGAGAGTGCCCCAGGCCTTTTATAGGTATTCACAAAGGCATTTCTAGGACATAACAGAGAATAGAATAATCAGCATTATTTCTGGTGGAACCAGAATTTAAGGTCTACATGTTTTCCTTAGCTTGTTATTTGTAAAGAAGCAAGTTCCGAATTTATATACCCCCAAAGTAACCACAATATATATATTTGCATATGAGTGTCTATAACGGAGTGCTACAGGGCATGGCAATATATAGTTAAAATCAAGGACAGAACATAGAACACAGACAGAGCCCAATGCTACTTCCAATGACACAGAGACACAGTAAAGTACCTAGATATATATAGTGTTAGGACCTGCACAGATTTGGTCTACCTTGGCGTTTGGTGTGCAGGCTTAAGATACTTTGGCCAAAGAATCAAACTAAATGACCATATGTTTTTAGTTTAGATATACATATATATAGGTACTTGACTGTGTTTCTGTGTCATTGGAAGTAGCATTGGGCTCTGTCTGTGTTCTATGTTCTGTCCTTGATTTTAACTATATACACTACCGACACACTTTATTGAAGTGTGGTCGGTACCGCAAGCCGGGAAATCTCCCGGCTTGCTAGTGGCCGCCCCTCGGCGTGCCGCGCGTCATAGACGCGCGGTCACGCGTCATCGGGAGCGTGCGCCCCCTGCACGCGTGTCCAGGGGCTCCCCGAGGGAGCCCTGGTGTCCCGCGATCGCGGGACAGCGGCAGGGGGTTCCGGGGGACCCGGCAGCGGTAGGGAGAGCGCCCCGATCGGAGGGCGCTCTTCCGCTGCTTCGGCGCGCGCCCGTCACACTCGGGCGCGCGCCAGGCTACTGCTGCGGCACAGAACGGGCAAATGCTCGAATAAACTGTGCCGCAGCAGTATTGCCATGCCCAGTAGCACTCCGTTTTTGACACTCATATGCAAATATATATATTGTGGTTACTTTGGGGGTATATAAATTAGGAGCTTACTGGTTTTCTCTGTTTTGCAATCATGTCCAGATGCTCACAGCTGATTAAGGGAGGGTGGCTCCTCCTTCCCAGGTTCCAAGCTCACCCCCATCCCACTATGCTTCCAAATGGTTAAGGATCATTCATTTTCCACACACGCAGGTCCATGCATGCAGTTTGGTTGCGACAAATCTAATTCAGAGTGCTTTTCCTGGTATTATATAGGTAAATAAGAGCTTCAATCAAACTAAGAACTATGCAGCTAATCACAACAGCTTTATTATAAAGTTTTCTTCCTGATATTATTCAGGTTATTAAGAATTTGATTAGTGTTAGGACCTGCACAGATTTGGTCTACCTTGGCGTTTGGTGTGCAGGCTTAAGATACTTTGGCCAAAGAATCAAACTAAATGACCATATGTTTTTAGTTTAGATATACATATATATATAGGTACTTTACTGTGTTTCTGTGTCATTGGAAGTAGCATTGGGCTCTGTCTGTGTTCTATGTTCTGTCCTTGATTTTAACTATATATTGCCATGCCCAGTAGCACTCCGTTTTTGACACTCATATGCAAATATATATATTGTGGTTACTTTGGGGGTATATAAATTAGGCGCTTGCTGGTTTTCTCTGTTTTGCAATCTTGTCCAGCTGGTCACAGTTGGTTAAGAGAGGGTGGCTCCTCCTTCCCAGGTTTCCAAGCTCACCCCCATCCCACTATGCTTCCAAATGGTTAAGGATCATTCATTTTTCACACGCGCAGGTGCATGCATGCAGTTTGGTTGCGACAAATCTAATTCAGAGTGCTTTCCCTGGTATTATACAGGTAAATAAGAGCTTCAGTCAAACTGAGAACTATGCAGCTAATCACAACAGCTTTATTATAAAGTTTTCTTCCTGGTATTATACAGGTTATTAAGAATTTGAATAGAGTTAGGACCTGCACAGATTTGGTCTACCTTGACGTTTGGTGTGCAGGCTTAAGATACTTTGGCCAAAGAATCAAACTAAATGACCATATGTTTTTAGTTTAGATATACATATATATATAGGTACTTTACTGTGTTTCTGTGTCATTAGAAGTAGCATTGGGCTCTGTCTGTGTTCTATGTTATGTCCTTGATTGTAACTATTTATAAAGAAGACCTTGTTTATGTCCACCTAGCTGGGCTCTTCAGCTGTGGCTTGTTTACTTAACAAACATCTCAAAAGAAAAGATAAGGCTTCTTGCTGAGTACAAAACTGGTTCAGAGTTCAGTTTTCTAAAAAAGGCTCAGTTAAAACTGGAAATTACAGCAACACGAAATGGAAGACAGATATATGAAGGACAGATTAATAATTTTAACCCTTTTACTCCCCATGCTGTGTCTCTCTCCCCATGCAGTGTCTCTCTTCCCATGCTGTCTCTCTCTCCCCATGCTGTGTCTCTCTTTCCCCATGCTGTTTTTCCCTGACCCCGTGCTGTGCCTCTCTCCCCATGCTGTGTCTCTCTAGCCATGCTGTCTCTCTCCCCATGCTGTGTCTCTCCCCATGTTGTCTCCCTCCCCATGCTGTCTCTCCACATGCTGTGTCTCTCTCCCCATGCTGTCTCTCTCCCCATGCTGTCTCTCTCCCCATGCTGTCTCTCTCCCCATGCTGTGTCTCTCTCCCCATGCTGTGTCTCTCTCCCCATGCTGTGTCTCTCTCCCCATGCTGTGTGTCTCTCTCTCACCATGCTGTGTCTCTCTTTCCCCATGCTGTGTTTCCCTCCCCATGTGGTGTCTCCCTCCCCATGCTGCGTCTCTTTCCCCATGCTGTGTCTCTCTCTCCCCATGCTGTGCCTCTCTCCCCATGCTGTGTGTCTCTCCCCATGCTGTGTCTCTCTCCCCATGCTGTGTCTCTCTCCCCATGCTGTGTGTGTCTCTCACCATGCTGTGTCTCTCTCTCCCCATGCTGTGTCTCTCTCTCCCCATGCTGTGTCTCTCCCTCCCCATGCTGTGTCACTCCCTCCCCATGCGGTGTCTCCCTCCCCATGCTGTGTCTCTCTTCCCATGCTGTGTCTCTCTCCCCATGCCATGTCTCTCTCCCCATGCTGTGTCTCTCTCTCCCCATGCTGTGTCTCTCTCTCCCCATGCTGTGTCTCTTTCTCCCCATGCTGTGTCTCTCTCCCCGCGAGAGTGCCCCAAGCCAAAAATAGGGTCCCACGAGAGAACCCACGGCCGAGAATAGGGGCCCCCGCGAGAGAGCCCAAGGCCTAAAACAGGGACCCGTGAGAGAGCGCCCGGCCAATAATAGAGGCCCGCGAGAGTGCCCCAAGCCAAAAATAGGGTCCCACGAGAGAACCCACGGCCGAGAATAGGGGCCCCCACGAGAGAGCCCAAGGCCTAAAACTGGGTCCCATGAGAAAGCGCCCAGCCGATAATAGAAGCCCGCGAGAGTGCCCCAAGCCAAAAATAGGGTCCCACGAGAGAACCCACAGCCGAGAATAGGGGCCCCCGCGAGAGAGCCCAAGGCTGAAAACAGGGTCCCGTGAGAGAGCGCCCGGCCAAAAATAGAGGCCCGCGAGAGTGCCCCAGGCTTAAAATCGGGTCCCACGAGAGAACCCATGGCCGAGAATAGGGGCCCCCGCGAGAGAGCCCAAGGCCTAAAACTGGGTCCCGTGAGAGAGCGCCCGGCCAAAATAGAGGCCCGCGAGAGTGCCCCAGGCTTAAAATAGGGTCCCACGAGAGAACCCACGGCCGAGAATAGGGGCCCCCGCGAGAGAGCCCAAGACCTAAAACTGGGTCTCGTGAGAGAGCGCCCGGCCGAAAATAGAGGCCCGCGAGAGTGCCCCAGGCCGAAAATAGGGTCCCACGAGAGCACCCACAGCCGAGAATAGGGGCCCCCGCGAGAGAGCCCAAGGCCTAAAACTGGGTCCAATGAGAGAGCGCCCGGCCAAAAATAGAGGCCCGCGAGAGTGCCCCAGGCCGGAAATAGGGTCCCACAAGAGAACCCACTGCTGAGAATAGGGACCCCCGCGAGAGAGCCCAAGGCCTAAAACAGGGTCCCGTGAGAGAGCGCCCGGCCGAAAATAGAGGCCCGCGAGAGTGCCCCAGGCCGGAAAAAGGGTCCAACAAGAGAGCCCACGGCCGAGAATAGGGGCCCCCACGAGAGAGCCCAAGGCTGAAAACAGGGACCCGTGAGAGAGCGCCTGGCCGAAAATAGAGGCCCGCGAGAGTGCCCCAGGCCAAAAATAGGGTCCCACGAGAGAACCCACGGCCGACAATAGGGGCCCCCGCGAGAGAGCCCAAGGCCTAAAACAGGGACCCGTGAGAGAGCGCCCGGCCGATAATAGAGGCATGCATGTGTGCCCCAGGCCGAAAATAGGGTCCCACGAGAGCACCCACGGCCGAGAATAGGGGCCCCCACGAGAGAGCCCAAGGCCTAAAACTGGGTCCAATGAGAGAGCGCCCGGCCAAAAATAGAGGCCCGCGAGAGTGCCCCAGGCCGGAAATAGGGTCCCACAAGAGAACCCACGGCCGAGAATAGGGGCCCCCGCGAGAGAGCCCAAGGCCTAAAACAGGGTCCCGTGAGAGAACGCCCGGCCGAAAATAGAGGCCCGCGAGAGTGCCCCAGGCCGGAAATAGGGTCCAACAAGAGAGCCCACGGCCGAGAATAGGGGCCCCCGCGAGAGAGCCTAAGCCTGAAAACAGGGACCCGTGAGAGAGCGCCTGGCCGAAAATAGAGGCCCGCGAGAGTGCCCCAGGCCGGAAATAGGGTCCCACGAGAGAACCCACGGCCGACAATAGGGGCCCCCGCGAGAGAGCCCAAGGCCTAAAACAGGGACCCGTGAGAGAGCGCCCTGCCGAAAATAGAGGCATGCGAGTGTGCCCCAGGCTGAAAATAGGGTCCCACGAGAGCACCCACGGCCGAGAATAGGGGCCCCCGCAAGAGAGAGCCCAAGGCCTAAAACTGGGTCCAATGAGAGAGCGCCCGGCCGGTAATAGAGGCCCGCGAGAGTGCCCCAGGCCGGAAATAGGGTCCCACGAGTGCACCCACGGCCGAGAATAGGGGCCCCCGCGAGAGAGCCCAAGGCCTAAAACTGGGTCCCGTGAGAGAGCGCCCGGCTGAAAATAGAGGCCCGCGAGAGTGCCCCAGGCCTTTTATAGGTATTCACAAAGGCATTTCTAGGACATAACAGAGAATAGAATAATCAGCATTATTTCTGGTGGAACCAGAATTTAAGGTCTACATGTTTTCCTTAGCTTGTTATTTGTAAAGAAGCAAGTTCCGAATTTATATACCCCCAAAGTAACCACAATATATATATTTGCATATGAGTGTCTATAACGGAGTGCTACAGGGCATGGCAATATATAGTTAAAATCAAGGACAGAACATAGAACACAGACAGAGCCCAATGCTACTTCCAATGACACAGAGACACAGTAAAGTACCTAGATATATATAGTGTTAGGACCTGCACAGATTTGGTCTACCTTGGCGTTTGGTGTGCAGGCTTAAGATACTTTGGCCAAAGAATCAAACTAAATGACCATATGTTTTTAGTTTAGATATACATATATATAGGTACTTGACTGTGTTTCTGTGTCATTGGAAGTAGCATTGGGCTCTGTCTGTGTTCTATGTTCTGTCCTTGATTTTAACTATATACACTACCGACACACTTTATTGAAGTGTGGTCGGTACCGCAAGCCGGGAAATCTCCCGGCTTGCTAGTGGCCGCCCCTCGGCGTGCCGCGCGTCATAGACGCGCGGTCACGCGTCATCGGGAGCGTGCGCCCCCTGCACGCGTGTCCAGGGGCTCCCCGAGGGAGCCCTGGTGTCCCGCGATCGCGGGACAGCGGCAGGGGGTTCCGGGGGACCCGGCGGACCCGGCAGCGGTAGGGAGAGCGCCCCGATCGGAGGGCGCTCTTCCGCTGCTTCGGCGCGCGCCCGTCACACTCGGGCGCGCGCCAGGCTACTGCTGCGGCACAGAACGGGCAAATGCTCGAATAAACTGTGCCGCAGCAGTATTGCCATGCCCTGTAGCACTCCGTTTTTGACACTCATATGCAAATATATATATTGTGGTTACTTTGGGGGTATATAAATTAGGAGCTTACTGGTTTTCTCTGTTTTGCAATCATGTCCAGATGCTCACAGCTGATTAAGGGAGGGTGGCTCCTCCTTCCCAGGTTCCAAGCTCACCCCCATCCCACTATGCTTCCAAATGGTTAAGGATCATTCATTTTCCACACACGCAGGTCCATGCATGCAGTTTGGTTGCGACAAATCTAATTCAGAGTGCTTTTCCTGGTATTATATAGGTAAATAAGAGCTTCAATCAAACTAAGAACTATGCAGCTAATCACAACAGCTTTATTATAAAGTTTTCTTCCTGATATTATTCAGGTTATTAAGAATTTGATTAGTGTTAGGACCTGCACAGATTTGGTCTACCTTGGCGTTTGGTGTGCAGGCTTAAGATACTTTGGCCAAAGAATCAAACTAAATGACCATATGTTTTTAGTTTAGATATACATATATATATATAGGTACTTTACTGTGTTTCTGTGTCATTGGAAGTAGCATTGGGCTCTGTCTGTGTTCTATGTTCTGTCCTTGATTTTAACTATATATTGCCATGCCCAGTAGCACTCCGTTTTTGACACTCATATGCAAATATATATATTGTGGTTACTTTGGGGGTATATAAATTAGGCGCTTGCTGGTTTTCTCTGTTTTGCAATCTTGTCCAGCTGGTCACAGTTGGTTAAGAGAGGGTGGCTCCTCCTTCCCAGGTTTCCAAGCTCACCCCCATCCCACTATGCTTCCAAATGGTTAAGGATCATTCATTTTTCACACGCGCAGGTGCATGCATGCAGTTTGGTTGCGACAAATCTAATTCAGAGTGCTTTCCCTGGTATTATACAGGTAAATAAGAGCTTCAGTCAAACTGAGAACTATGCAGCTAATCACAACAGCTTTATTATAAAGTTTTCTTCCTGGTATTATACAGGTTATTAAGAATTTGAATAGAGTTAGGACCTGCACAGATTTGGTCTACCTTGACGTTTGGTGTGCAGGCTTAAGATACTTTGGCCAAAGAATCAAACTAAATGACCATATGTTTTTAGTTTAGATATACATATATATATAGATACTTTACTGTGTTTCTGTGTCATTAGAAGTAGCATTGGGCTCTGTCTGTGTTCTATGTTATGTCCTTGATTGTAACTATTTATAAAGAAGACCTTGTTTATGTCCACCTAGCTGGGCTCTTCAGCTGTGGCTTGTTTACTTAACAAACATCTCAAAAGAAAAGATAAGGCTTCTTGCTGAGTACAAAACTGGTTCAGAGTTCAGTTTTCTAAAAAAGGCTCAGTTAAAACTGGAAATTACAGCAACACGAAATGGAAGACAGATATATGAAGGACAGATTAATAATTTTAACCCTTTTACTCCCCATGCTGTGTCTCTCTCCCCATGCAGTGTCTCTCTTCCCATGCTGTCTCTCTCTCCCCATGCTGTGTCTCTCTTTCCCCATGCTGTTTTTCCCTGACCCCGTGCTGTGCCTCTCTCCCCATGCTGTGTCTCTCTAGCCATGCTGTCTCTCTCCCCATGCTGTGTCTCTCCCCATGTTGTCTCCCTCCCCATGCTGTCTCTCCACATGCTGTGTCTCTCTCCCCATGCTGTCTCTCTCCCCATGCTGTCTCTCTCCCCATGCTGTGTCTCTCTCCCCATGCTGTGTCTCTCTCCCCATGCTGTGTCTCTCTCCCCATGCTGTGTGTCTCTCTCTCACCATGCTGTGTCTCTCTTTCCCCATGCTGTGTTTCCCTCCCCATGTGGTGTCTCCCTCCCCATGCTGCGTCTCTTTCCCCATGCTGTGTCTCTCTCTCCCCATGCTGTGCCTCTCTCCCCATGCCGTGTGTCTCTCCCCATGCTGTGTCTCTCTCCCCATGCTGTGTCTCTCTCCCCATGCTGTGTGTGTCTCTCACCATGCCGTGTCTCTCCCCATGCTGTGTCTCTCTCCCCATGCTGTGTCTCTCTCTCCCCATGCTGTGTCTCTCTCTCCCCATGCTGTGTCTCTCCCTCCCCATGCTGTGTCACTCCCTCCCCATGCGGTGTCTCCCTCCCCATGCTGTGTCTCTCTTCCCATGCTGTGTCTCTCTCCCCATGCCATGTCTCTCTCCCCATGCTGTGTCTCTCTCTCCCCATGCTGTGTCTCTCTCTCCCCATGCTGTGTCTCTCTCTCCCCATGCTGTGTCTCTTTCTCCCCATGCTGTGTCTCTCTCCCCGCGAGAGTGCCCCAAGCCAAAAATAGGGTCCCACGAGAGAACCCACGGCCGAGAATAGGGGCCCCCGCGAGAGAGCCCAAGGCTGAAAACAGGGACCGTGTGAGAGCGCCCGGCCGAAAATAGAGGCCCGCGAGAGTGCCCCAGGCCGGAAATAGGGTCCCACGAGAGCACCCACGGCCGAGAATAGGGGCCCCCGCGAGAGAGCCCAAGGCCTAAAACAGGGACCCATGAGAGAGCGCCCGGCCGATAATAGAGGCCCGCGAGTGTGCCCCAGGCCGGAAATAGGGTCCCACGAGAGAACCCACGGCCGAGAATAGGGGCCCCCGCGAGAGAGCCCAAGGCATAAAACAGGTACCCGTGAGAGAGCGCACGGCCGAAAATAGAGACCCGCGAGAGTGCCCCAGGCCGGAAATAGGGTCCCATGAGGGAACCCACAGCCGAGAATAGGGGCCCCCGCGATAGAGCCCAAGACCTAAAACAGGGACCCATGAGAGAGCGCCCGGACGAAAATAGAGGTCCGCGAGAGTGCCCCAAGCCAAAAATAGTGTCCCACGAGAGAACCCACGGACGAGAATAGGGGCCCCCACGAGAGAGCCCAAGGCCTAAAACAGGGACCCATGAGAAAGCGCCCGGCCGATAATAGAGGCCCGCGAGTGTGCCCCAGGCCGGAAATTTGGTCCCACGAGAGCACCCACGGCCAAGAATAGGGGCCCCCGCGAGAGAGCCCAAGGCCTAAAAAAGGGACCCGTGAGAGAGCGCCTGGCCAAAAATAGAGGCCCGCGAGAGTGCCCCAAGCCAAAAATAGGGTCCCACGAGAGAACCCACGACCGAGAATAGGGGCCCCCGCGAGAGAGCCCAAGGCTGAAAACAGGGACCCGTGAGAGAGCGCCCGGCCGAAAATAGAGGTCCGCGAGAGTGCCCCAAGCCAAAAATCGGGTCCCACGAGAGAACCCACGGCCGAGAATAGGGGCCTCCGCGAGAGAGTCCAAGGCCTAAAACTGGGTCCCGTGAGAGAGCGCCCGGCCGGAAATAGAGGCTGCGAGAGTGCCCCAGGCCGGAAATAGGGTCCCACGAGAGAACCCACGGCCGACAATAGGGGCCCCCGCGAGAGAGCCCAAGGTCTAAAACAGGGACCCGTGAGATAGCGCCCGGCCGAAAATAGAGGCCCGCGAGAGTGCCCCAAGCCAAAAATAGGGTCCCACGAGAGAACCCACGGCCGAGAATAGGGGCCCCCGCGAGAGAGCCCAAGGCCTAAAACAGGGTCCCGTGAGAGAGCGCCCGGCCGAAAATAGAGGTCTGCGAGAGTGCCCCAAGCCAAAAATAGGGTCCCACGAGAGAACCCACGGCCGAGAATAGGTGCCTCCGCGAGAGAGTCCAAGGCCTAAAACTGGGTCCCGTGAGAGAGCGCCCGGCCGGAAATAGAGGCTGCGAGAGTGCCCCAGGCCGGAAATAGGGTCCCACGAGAGAACCCACGGCCGACAATAGGGGCCCCCGCGAGAGAGCCCAAGGTCTAAAACAGGGACCCGTGAGATAGCGCCCGGCCGAAAATAGAGGCCCGCGAGAGTGCCCCAGGTTTTAAATAGGGTCCCACGAGAGAACCCACGGCCGAGAATAGGGGCCCCCGCGAGAGAGCCCAAGGCCTAAAACAGGGTCCCGTGAGAGAGCGCCTGGCCGAAAATAGAGGCCCGCGAGAGTGCCCCAGGCTAGAAATAGGGTCCCACGAGAGCACCCACGGCCGAGAATAGGGGCCCCCGCAAGAGAGCCCAAGGCCTAAAACAGGGTCCCGTGAGAGAGCGCCCGGCCGAAAATAGAGGTCCGCGAGAGTGCCCCAAGCCAAAAATAGGGTCCCACGAGAGAACCCACGGCCGAGAATAGGGGCCTCCGCGAGAGAGTCCAAGGCCTAAAACTGGGTCCCGTGAGAGAGCGCCCGGCCGGAAATAGAGGCTGCGAGAGTGCCCCAGGCCGGAAATAGGGTCCCACGAGAGAACCCACGGCCGACAATAGGGGCCCCCGCCAGAGAGCCCAAGGTCTAAAACAGGGACCCGTGAGATAGCGCCCGGCCGAAAATAGAGGCCCGCGAGAGTGCCCCAGGTTTTAAACAGGGTCCCACGAGAGAACCCACGGCCGAGAATAGGGGCCCCCGCGAGAGAGCCCAAGGCCTAAAACAGGGTCCCGTGAGAGAGCGCCTGGCCGAAAATAGAGGCCCGCGAGAGTGCCCCAGGCTGGAAATAGGGTCCCACGAGAGCACCCACGGCCGAGAATAGGGGCCCCCGCGAGAGAGCCCAAGGCCTAAAACAGGGACCCGTGAGAGAGCGCCCGGCCGATAATAGAGGCCCGCGAGTGTGCCCCAGGCCGGAAATAGGGTCCCACGAGAGCACCCACGGCCGAGAATAGGGGCCCCCACGAGAGAGCTAGAGGCCTAAAACAGGGACCCGTGAGAGAGTGCCCGGATGAAAATAGAGGTCCGCGAGAGTGCCCCAAGCCAAAAATAGGGTCCCACAAGAGAACCCACGGCCGAGAATAGGGGCCCCCGCAAGAGAGCCCAAGGTCTAAAACAGGGTCCCGTGAGAGAGCGCCCGGCCGAAAATAGAGGCCCGCGAGAGTGCCCCAAGCCAAAAATAGGGTCCCACGAGAGAACCCACGGCTGAGAATAGGGGCCCCCGCGAGAGAGCCCAAGGCCTAAAACTGGGTCCCATGAGAGAGCGCCCGGCCGATAATAGAGGCCCGCGAGAGTGCCCCAGGCCGGAAATAGGGTCCCACGAGAGAACCCAAGGCCGAGACTTGGGGCCGCCGTGAGAGAGCCCAAGGCTGAAAACAGGGACTCCTGAGAGAGCGCCCGGCCGAAAATAGAGGCCCGCGAGAGTGCCCCAGGCCGGAAATAGGGTCCCACGAGAGAACCCACAGCCGACAATAGGGGCCCCCGCGAGAGAGCCCAAGGTCTAAAACAGGGACCTGTGAGAGAGCGCCCGGCCGATAATAGAGGCCCGCGAGAGTGCCCCAGGTTTTAAATAGGGTCCCACGAGAGAACCCACGGCCGAGAATAGGGGCCCCCGCGAGAGAGCCCAAGGCCTAAAACAGGGTCCCGTGAGAGAGCGCCTGGCTGAAAATAGAGGCCCGCGAGAGTGCCCCAGGCTGGAAATAGGGTCCCACGAGAGCACCCACGGCTGAGAATAGGGGCCCCCGCGAGAGAGCCCAAGGTCTAAAACAGGGACCCGTGAGAGAGCGCCCGGCCGATAATAGAGGCCCGCGAGTGTGCCCCAGGCCGGAAATAGGGTCCCACGAGAGCACCCAAGGCCGAGAATAGGGGCCCCCGCGAGAGAGCCCAAGGCCTAAAACTGGGTCCCATGAGAGAGCGCCCGGCCGATAATAGAGGCCCGCGAGAGTGCCCCAGGCCGGAAATAGGGTCCCACGAGAGAACCCAAGGCCGAGACTAGGGGCCCCCGCGAGAGAGCCCAAGGCTGAAAACAGGGACTCCTGAGAGAGCGCCCGGCCGAAAATAGAGGCCCGCGAGAGTGCCCCAGGCCGAAAAAAGGGTCCCACGAGAGCACCCACGGCCGAGAATAGGGGCCCCCGCGAGAGAGCCCAAGGCCTAAAACAGGGACCTGTGAGAGAGCGCCCGGCCGATAATAGAGGCCCGCGAGTGTGCCCCAGGCCGGAAATAGGGTCCCAAGAGAGCACCCACGGCCGAGAATAGGAGCCCCCGCGAGAGAGCACAAGGCCTAAAACAGGGACCTGTGAGAGAGCGCCCGTCCGATAATAGAGGCCCGCGAGAGTGCCCCAGGCCGGAAATAGGGTCCCACGAGAGCACCCTCGGCCGAGAATAGGGGCCCCCGTGAGAGAGCCCAAGGCTGAAAACAGGGACCCGTGAGAGAGCGCCCGGCCGAAAATAGAGGTCCGCGAGAGTGCCCCAAGCCAAAAATAGGGTCCCACGAGAGAACCCACGGCCGAGAATAGGGGCCTCCGCGAGAGAGTCCAAGGCCTAAAACTGGGTCCCGTGAGAGAGCGCCCGGCCGGAAATAGAGGCTGCGAGAGTGCCCCAGGCCAGAAATAGGGTCCCACGAGAGAATCCACGGCCGACAATAGGGGCCCCCGCGAGAGAGCCCAAGGTCTAAAACAGGGACCCGTGAGATAGCGCCCGGCCGAAAATAGAGGCCCGCGAGAGTGCCCCAGGTTTTAAATAGGGTCCCACGAGAGTACCCACGGCCGAGAATAGGGGCCCCCGCGAGAGAGCCCAAGGCCTAAAACAGGGTCCCGTGAGAGAGCGCCTGGCCGAAAATAGAGGCCCGCGAGAAAGCCCCAGGCTGGAAATAGGGTCCCACGAGAGCACCCACGGCAGAGAATAGGGGCCCCCGCGAGAGAGCCCAAGGCCTAAAACAGGGTCCCGTGAGAGAGCGCCCGGCCGAAAATAGAGGTCTGCGAGAGTGCCCCAAGCCAAAAATAGGGTCCCACGAGAGAACCCACGGCCGAGAATAGGGGCCTCCGCGAGAGAGTCCAAGGCCTAAAACTGGGTCCCGTGAGAGAGCGCCCGGCCGGAAATAGAGGCTGCGAGAGTGCCCCAGGCCGGAAATAGGGTCCCACGAGAGCACCCACGGCCGAGAATAGGGGCCCCCGCGAGAGAGCCCAAGGCCTAAAACAGGGTCCCGTGAGAGAGCGCCCGGCCGAAAATAGAGGTCCGCGAGAGTGCCCCAAGCCAAAAATAGGGTCCCACGAGAGAACCCACGGCCGAGAATAGGGGCCTCCGCGAGAGAGTCCAAGGCCTAAATCTGGGTCCCGTGAGAGAGCGCCCGGCCGGAAATAGAGGCTGCGAGAGTGCCCCAGGCCGGAAATAGGGTCCCACGAGAGAACCCACGGCCGACAATAAAGGCCCCCGCGAGAGAGCCCAAGGTCTAAAAAAGGGACCCGTGAGATAGCGCCCGGCCGAAAATAGAGGCCCGCGAGAGTGTCCAGGTTTTAAATAGGGTCCCACGAGAGAACCCACGGCCGAGAATAGGGGCCCCCGCGAGAGAGCCCAAGGCCTAAAACAGGGTCCCGTGAGAGAGCGCCTGGCCGAAAATAGAGGCCCGCGAGAGTGCCCCAGGCTGGAAATAGGGTCCCACGAGAGCACCCACGGCAGAGAATAGGGGCCCCCGCGAGAGAGCCCAAGGCCTAAAACAGGGTCCCGTGAGAGAGCGCCCGGCCGAAAATAGAGGTCTGCGAGAGTGCCCCAAGCCAAAAATAGGGTCCCACGAGAGAACCCACGGCCGAGAATAGGGGCCTCCGCGAGAGAGTCCAAGGCCTAAAACTGGGTCCCGTGAGAGAGCGCCCGGCCGGAAATAGAGGCTGCAGAGTGCCCCAGGCTGGAAATAGGGTCCCACGAGAGAACCCACGGCCGACAATAGGGGCCCCCGCGAGAGAGCCCAAGGTCTAAAACAGGGACCCGTGAGATAGCACCCGGCCGAAAATAGAGGCCCGCGAGAGTGCCCCAGGTTTTAAATAGGGTCCCACGAGAGAACCCACGGCCGAGAATAGGGGCCCCCGCGAGAGAGCCCAAGGCCTAAATCTGGGTCCCGTGAGAGAGCGCCCGGCCGGAAATAGAGGCTGCGAGAGTGCCCCAGGCCGGAAATAGGGTCCCACGAGAGAACCCACGGCCGACAATAGGGGCCCCCGCGAGAGAGCCCAAGGCCTAAAACAGGGTCCCGTGAGAGAGCGCCTGGCCGAAAATAGAGGCCCGCGAGAGTGCCCCAGGCTGGAAATAGGGTCCCACGAGAGCACCCACGGCCGAGAATAGGGGCCCCCGCGAGAGAGCCCAAGGTCTAAAACAGGGACCCGTGAGAGAGCGCCCGGCCGATAATAGAGGCCCGCGAGTGTGCCCCAGGCCGGAAATAGGGTCCCACGAGAGCACCCACGGCCGAGAATAGGGGCCCCCGCGAGAGAGCCCAAGGCCTAAAACTGGGTCCCATGAGAGAGCGCCCGGCCGATAATAGAGGCCCGCGAGAGTGCCCCAGGCCGGAAATAGGGTCCCACGAGAGAACCCAAGGCCGAGACTAGGGGCCCCCGCGAGAGAGCCCAAGGCTGAAAACAGGGACTCCTGAGAGAGCGCCCGGCCGAAAATAGAGGCCCGCGAGAGTGCCCCAGGCCGAAAATAGGGTCCCACGAGAGCACCCACGGCCGAGAATAGGGGCCCCCGCGAGAGAGCCCAAGGCCTAAAACAGGGACCTGTGAGAGAGCGCCCGGCCGATAATAGAGGCCCGCGAGTGTGCCCCAGGCCGGAAATAGGGTCCCAAGAGAGCACCCACGGCCGAGAATAGGAGCCTCCGCGAGAGAGCACAAGGCCTAAAACAGGGACCTGTGAGAGAGCGCCCGTCCGATAATAGAGGCCCGCGAGAGTGCCCCAGGCCGGAAATAGGGTCCCACGAGAGCACCCTCGGCCGAGAATAGGGGCCCCCGTGAGAGAGCCCAAGGCTGAAAACAGGGACCCGTGAGAGAGCACCCGGCCGAAAATAGAGGCCCACGAGAGTGCCCCAGGCCGGAAATAGGGTCCCACGAGAGCACCCACGGCCGAGAATAGGGGCCCCCGCGAGAGAGCCCAAGGCCTAAAACAGGGTCCCGTGAGAGAGCGCCCGGCCGAAAATAGAGGTCCGCGAGAGTGCCCCAAGCCAAAAATAGGGTCCCACGAGAGAACCCACGGCCGAGAATAGGGGCCTCCGCAAGAGAGTCCAAGGCCTAAAACTGGGTCCCGTGAGAGAGCGCCCGGCCGGAAATAGAGGCTGCGAGAGTGCCCCAGGCCAGAAATAGGGTCCCACGAGAGAACCCACGGCCGACAATAGGGGCCCCCGCGAGAGAGCCCAAGGTCTAAAATAGGAACCCGTGAGATAGCGCCCGGCCAAAAATAGAGGCCCGCGAGAGTGCCCCAGGTTTTAAATAGGGTCCCACGAGAGTACCCACGGCCGAGAATAGGGGCCCCCGCGAGAGAGCCCAAGGCCTAAAACAGGGTCCCGTGAGAGAGCGCCTGGCCGAAAATAGAGGCCCGCGAGAGTGCCCCAGGCTGGAAATAGGGTCACACGAGAGCACCCACGGCAGAGAATAGGGGCCCCCACGAGAGAGCCCAAGGCCTAAAACAGGGTCCCGTGAGAGAGCGCCCGGCCGAAAATAGAGGTCTGCGAGAGTGCCCCAAGCCAAAAATAGGGTCCCACGAGAGAACCCACGGCCGAGAATAGGGGCCTCCGCGAGAGAGTCCAAGGCCTAAAACTGGGTCCCGTGAGAGAGCGCCCGGCCGGAAATAGAGGCTGCGAGAGTGCCCCAGGCCGGAAATAGGGTCCCACGAGAGCACCCACGGCCGAGAATAGGGGCCCCCGCGAGAGAGCCCAAGGCCTAAAACAGGGTCCCGTGAGAGAGCGCCCGGCCGAAAATAGAGGTCCGCGAGAGTGCCCCAAGCCAAAAATAGGGTCCCACGAGAGAACCCACGGCCGAGAATAGGGGCCTCCGCGAGAGAGTCCAAGGCCTAAATCTGGGTCCCGTGAGAGAGCGCCCGGCCGGAAATAGAGGCTGCGAGAGTGCCCCAGGCAGGAAATAGGGTCCCACGAGAGAACCCACGGCCGACAATAGGGGCCCCCGCGAGAGAGCCCAAGGTCTAAAAAAGGGACCCGTGAGATAGCGCCCGGCCGAAAATAGAGGCCCGCGAGAGTGTCCCAGGTTTTAAATAGGGTCCCACGAGAGAACCCACGGCCGAGAATAGGGGCCCCCGCGAGAGAGCCCAAGGCCTAAAACAGGGTCCCGTGAGAGAGCGCCTGGCCGAAAATAGAGGCCCGCGAGAGTGCCCCAGGCTGGAAATAGGGTCCCACGAGAGCACCCACGACAGAGAATAGGGGCCCCCGCGAGAGAGCCCAAGGCCTAAAACAGGGTCCCGTGAGAGAGCGCCCGGCCGAAAATAGAGGTCTGCGAGAGTGCCCCAAGCCAAAAATAGGGTCCCACGAGAGAACCCACGGCCGAGAATAGGGGCCCCCGCGAGAGAGTCCAAGGCCTAAAACTGGGTCCCGTGAGAGAGCGCCCGGCCGGAAATAGAGGCTGCAGAGTGCCCCAGGCCGGAAATAGGGTCCCACGAGAGAACCCACGGCCGACAATAGGGGCCCCCGCGAGAGAGCCCAAGGTCTAAAACAGGGACCCGTGAGATAGCGCCCGGCCGAAAATAGAGGCCCGCGAGAGTGCCCCTGGTTTTAAATAGGGTCCCACGAGAGAACCCACGGCCGAGAATAGGGGCCCCCGCGAGAGAGCCCAAGGCCTAAATCTGGGTCCCGTGGGAGAGCGCCCGGCCGGAAATAGAGGCTGCGAGAGTGCCCCAGGCCGGAAATAGGGTCCCACGAGAGCACCCACGGCCGAGAATAGGGGCCCCCGCGAGAGAGCCCAAGGCCTAAAACAGGGTCCCGTGAGAGAGCGCCCGGCCGAAAATAGAGGTCCGCGAGAGTGCCCCAAGCCAAAAATAGGGTCCCACGAGAGAACCCACGGCCGAGAATAGGGGCCTCCGCGAGAGAGTCCAAGGCCTAAATCTGGGTCCCGTGAGAGAGCGCCCGGCCGGAAATAGAGGCTGCGAGAGTGCCCCAGGCTGGAAATAGGGTCCCACGAGAGCACCCACGACAGAGAATAGGGGCCCCCGCGAGAGAGCCCAAGGCCTAAAACAGGGTCCCGTGAGAGAGCGCCCGGCCGAAAATAGAGGTCTGCGAGAGTGCCCCAAGCCAAAAATAGGGTCCCACGAGAGAACCCACGGCCGAGAATAGGGGCCTCCGCGAGAGAGTCCAAGGCCTAAAACTGGGTCCCGTGAGAGAGCGCCCGGCCGGAAATAGAGGCTGCAGAGTGCCCCAGGCTGGAAATAGGGTCCCACGAGAGAACCCACGGCCGACAATAGGGGCCCCCGCGAGAGAGCCCAAGGTCTAAAACAGGGACCCGTGAGATAGCGCCCGGCCGAAAATAGAGGCCCGCGAGAGTGCCCCAGGTTTTAAATAGGGTCCCACGAGAAAACCCACGGCCGAGAATAGGGGCCCCCGCGAGAGAGCCCAAGGCCTAAATCTGGGTCCCGTGAGAGAGCGCCCGGCCGGAAATAGAGGCTGCGAGAGTGCCCCAGGCCGGAAATAGGGTCCCACGAGAGAACCCACGGCCGACAATAGGGGCCCCCGCGAGAGAGCCCAAGGTCTAAAAAAGGGACCCGTGAGATAGCGCCCGGCCGAAAATAGAGGCCCGCGAGAGTGTCCCAGGTTTTAAATAGGGTCCCACGAGAGAACCCACGGCCGAGAATAGGGGCCCCCGCGAGAGAGCCCAAGGCCTAAAACAGGGTCCCGTGAGAGAGCGCCTGGCCGAAAATAGAGGCCCGCGAGAGTGCCCCAGGCTGGAAATAGGGTCCCACGAGAGCACCCACGGCAGAGAATAGGGGCCCCCGCGAGAGAGCCCAAGGCCTAAAACAGGGTCCCGTGAGAGAGCGCCCGGCCGAAAATAGAGGTCTGCGAGAGTGCCCCAAGCCAAAAATAGGGTCCCACGAGAGAACCCACGGCCGAGAATAGGGGCCTCCGCGAGAGAGTCCAAGGCCTAAAACTGGGTCCCGTGAGAGAGCGCCCGGCCGGAAATAGAGGCTGCAGAGTGCCCCAGGCTGGAAATAGGGTCCCACGAGAGAACCCACGGCCGACAATAGGGGCCCCCGCGAGAGAGCCCAAGGTCTAAAACAGGGACCCGTGAGATAGCGCCCGGCCGAAAATAGAGGCCCGCGAGAGTGCCCCAGGTTTTAAATAGGGTCCCACGAGAGAACCCACGGCCGAGAATAGGGGCCCCCGCGAGAGAGCCCAAGGCCTAAAACAGGGTCCCGTGAGAGAGCGCCTGGCCGAAAATAGAGGCCCGCGAGAGTGCCCCAGGCTGGAAATAGGGTCCCACGAGAGCACCCACGGCCGAGAATAGGGGCCCCCGCGAGAGAGCCCAAGGCCTAAAACAGGGTCCCGTGAGAGAGCGCCCGGCCGAAAATAGAGGTCCACGAGAGTGCCCCAAGCCAAAAATAAGGTCCTACGAGAGAACCCACGGCCGAGAATAGGGGCCTCTGCGAGAGAGTCCAAGGCCTAAAACTGGGTCCCGTGAGAGAGCGCCCGGCCGGAAATAGAGGCTGCGAGAGTGCCCCAGGCCGGAAATAGGGTCCCACGAGAGAACCCACGGCCGACAATAGGGGCCCCCGCCAGAGAGCCCAAGGTCTAAAACAGGGACCCGTGAGATAGCGTCCGGCCGAAAATAGAGGCCCGCGAGAGTGCCCCAGGTTTTAAACAGGGTCCCACGAGAGAGCCCAAGGCCGAGAATAGGGGCCCGTGAGAGAGCGCCTGGCCGAAAATAGAGGCCCGCGAGAGTGCCCCAGGCTGGAAATAGGGTCCCACGAGAGCACCCACGGCCGAGAATAGGGGTCCCCGCGAGAGAGCCCAAGGCCTAAAACAGGGACCCGTGAGAGAGCGCCCGGCCGATAATAGAGGCCCGCGAGTGTGCCCCAGACCGGAAATAGGGTCCCACGAGAGCACCCACGGCCGAGAATAGGGGCCCCCACGAGAGAGCTAGAGGCCTAAAACAGGGACCCGTGAGAGAGTGCCCGGACGAAAATAGAGGTCCGCGAGAGTGCCCCAAGCCAAAAATAGGGTCCCACAAGAGAACCCACGGCCGAGAATAGGGGCCCCCGCAAGAGAGCCCAAGGTCTAAAACAGGGTCCCGTGAGAGAGCGCCCGGCCGAAAATAGAGGCCCGCGAGAGTGCCCCAGGCCGGAAATAGGGTCCCACGAGAGAACCCAAGGCCGAGACTAGGGGCCCCCGCGAGAGAGCCCAAGGCTGAAAACAGGGACTCCTGAGAGAGCGCCCGGCCGAAAATAGAGGCCCGCGAGAGTGCCCCAGGCCGAAAATAGGGTCCCACGAGAGCACCTACGGCCGAGAATAGGGGCCCCCGCGAGAGAGCCCAAGGCCTAAAACAGGGACCTGTGAGAGAGCGCCCGGCCGATAATAGAGGCCCGCGAGTGTGCCCCAGGCCGGAAATAGGGTCCCAAGAGAGCACCCACGGCCGAGAATAGGAGCCCCCGCGAGAGAGCACAAGGCCTAAAACAGGGACCTGTGAGAGAGCGCCCGTCCGATAATAGAGGCCCGCGAGAGTGCCCCAGGCCGGAAATAGGGTCCCACGAGAGCACCCTCGGCCTAGAATAGGGGCCCCCGTGAGAGAGCCCAAGGCCTAAAACTGGGTCCCATGAGAGAGCGCCTGGCCGATAATAGAGGCCCACGAGAGTGCCCCAGGCCGGAAATAGGATCCCACGAGAGCACCCACGGCCAAGAATAGGGGCCCCTGCGAGAGAGCCCAAGGCCTAAAACAGGGACCCGTGAGAGAGCGCCCGTCCAAAAATAGAGGCCCGCGAGTGTGCCCCAGGCCGAAAATAGGGTCCCACGAGAGCACCCACGGCCGAGAATAGGGGCCCCCGCGAGAGAGCCCAAGGCTGAAAACAGGGACCCGTGAGAGAGCACCCGGCCGAAAATAAAGGCCCGCGAGAGTGCCCCAGGCCGGAAATAGGGTCCCACGAGAGCACCCACGGCCGAGAATAGGGGCCCCCGCGAGAGAGCCCAAGGCCTAAAACAGGGACCCATGAGAGAGCGCCCGGCCGATAATAGAGGCCCGCGAGTGTGCCCCAGGTCGGAAATAGGGTCCCACGAGAGAACCCACGGCCGAGAATAGGGGCCCCCGCGAGAGAGCCCAAGGCCTAAAACAGGGTCCCGTGAGAGAGCGCCTGGCCGAAAATAGAGGCCCGCGAGAGTGCCCCAGGCTGGAAATAGGGTCCCACGAGAGCACCCACGGCCGAGATTAGGGGTCCCCGCGAGAGAGCCCAAGGCCTAAAACAGGGACCCGTGAGAGAGCGCCCGGCCGATAATAGAGGCCCGCGAGTGTGCCCCAGGCCGGAAATAGGGTCCCACGAGAGCACCCACGGCCGAGAAGAGGGGCCCCCACGAGAGAGCTAGAGGCCTAAAACAGGGACCCGTGAGAGAGTGCCCGGACGAAAATAGAGGTCCGCGAGAGTGCCCCAAGCCAAAAATAGGGTCCCACAAGAGAACCCACGGCCGAGAATAGGGGCCCCCGCAAGAGAGCCCAAGGTCTAACACAGGGTCCCGTGAGAGAGCGCCCGGCCGAAAATAGAGGCCCGCGAGAGTGCCCCAGGCCGGAAATAGGGTCCCACGAGAGAACCCAAGGCCGAGACTAGGGGCCCCCGCGAGAGAGCCAAAGGCTGAAAACAGGGACTCCTGAGAGAGCGCCCGGCCGAAAATAGAGGCCCGCGAGAGTGCCCCAGGCCGAAAATAGGGTCCCACGAGAGCACCCACGGCCGAGAATAGGGGCCCCCGCGAGAGAGCCCAAGGCCTAAAACAGGGACCTGTGAGAGAGCGCCCGGCCGATAATAGAGGCCCGCGAGTGTGCCCCAGGCCGGAAATAGGGTCCCAAGAGAGCACCCACGGCCGAGAATAGGAGCCCCCGCGAGAGAGCACAAGGCCTAAAACAGGGACCTGTGAGAGAGCGCCCGTCCGATAATAGAGGCCCGCGAGAGTGCCCCAGGCCGGAAATTGGGTCCCACGAGAGCACCCACGGCCGAGAATAGGGGCCCCCACGAGAGAGCTAGAGGCCTAAAACAGGGACCCGTGAGAGAGTGCCCGGACGAAAATAGAGGTCCGCGAGAGTGCCCCAAGCCAAAAATAGGGTCCCACAAGAGAACCCACGGCCGAGAATAGGGGCCCCCGCAAGAGAGCCCAAGGTCTAACACAGGGTCCCGTGAGAGAGCGCCCGGCCGAAAATAGAGGCCCGCGAGAGTGCCCCAGGCCGGAAATAGGGTCCCACGAGAGAACCCAAGGCCGAGACTAGGGGCCCCCGCGAGAGAGCCCAAGGCTGAAAACAGGGACTCCTGAGAGAGCGCCCGGCCGAAAATAGAGGCCCGCGAGAGTGCCCCAGGCCGAAAATAGGGTCCCACGAGAGCACCCACGGCCGAGAATAGGGGCCCCCGCGAGAGAGCCCAAGGCCTAAAACAGGGACCTGTGAGAGAGCGCCCGGCCGATAATAGAGGCCCGCGAGTGTGCCCCAGGCCGGAAATAGGGTCCCAAGAGAGCACCCACGGCCGAGAATAGGAGCCCCCGCGAGAGAGCACAAGGCCTAAAACAGGGACCTGTGAGAGAGCGCCCGTCAGATAATAGAGGCCCGCGAGAGTGCCCCAGGCCGGAAATAGGGTCCCACGAGAGCACCCTCGGCCTAGAATAGGGGCCCCCGTGAGAGAGCCCAAGGCCTAAAACTGGGTCCCATGAGAGAGCGCCTGGCCGATAATAGAGGCCCACGAGAGTGCCCCAGGCCGGAAATAGGATCCCACGAGAGCACCCACGGCCAAGAATAGGGGCCCCTGCGAGAGAGCCCAAGGCCTAAAACAGGGACCCGTGAGAGAGCGCCCGTCCAAAAATAGAGGCCCGCGAGTGTGCCCCAGGCCGAAAATAGGGGCCCCCGCAAGAGAGCCCAAGGCTGAAAACAGGGACCCGTGAGAGAGCACCCGGCCGAAAATAAAGGCCTGCGAGAGTGCCCCAGGCCGGAAATAGGGTCCCACGAGAGCACCCACGGCCGAGAATAGGGGCCCCCGCGAGAGAGCCCAAGGCCTAAAACAGGGACCCATGAGAGAGCGCCCGGCCGATAATAGAGGCCCGCGAGTGTGCCCCAGGTCGGAAATAGGGTCCCACGAGAGAACCCACGGCTGAGAATAGGGGCCCCGCGAGAGAGCCCAAAGCCTAAAACAGGGTCCCGTGAGAGAGCGCCCGGCCAAAAATAGAGGTCCGCGAGAGTGCCCAAGCCAAAAATAGGGTCCCACGAGAGAACCCACGGCCGAGAATAGGGGCCACCGCGAGAGAGCCCAAGGCCTAAAACAGGGACCCGTGAGATAGCGTCCGGCCGAAAATAGAGGCCCGCGAGAGTGCCCCAGGTTTTAAACAGGGTCCCACGAGAGAACCCACGGCCGAGAATAGGGGCCCCCGCGAGAGAGCCCAAGGCCTAAAACAGGGTCCCGTGAGAGAGCGCCTGGCCGAAAATAGAGGCCCGCGAGAGTGCCCCAGGCTGGAAATAGGGTCCCACGAGAGCACCCACGGCCGAGAATAGGGGCCCCCGCGAGAGAGCCCAAGGCCTAAAACAGGGTCCCGTGAGAGAGCGCCCGGCCGAAAATAGAGGTCCACGAGAGTGCCCCAAGCCAAAAATAAGGTCCCACGAGAGAACCCACGGCCGAGAATAGGGGCCTCTGCGAGAGAGTCCAAGGCCTAAAACTGGGTCCCATGAGAGAGCGCCCGGCCGGAAATAGAGGCTGCGAGAGTGCCCCAGGCCGGAAATAGGGTCCCACGAGAGAACCCACGGCCGACAATAGGGGCCCCCGCCAGAGAGCCCAAGGTCTAAAACAGGGACCCGTGAGATAGCGTCCGGCTGAAAATAGAGGCCCGCGAGAGTGCCCCAGGTTTTAAACAGGGTCCCACGAGAGAACCCACGGCCGAGAATAGGGGCCCCCGCGAGAGAGCCCAAGGCCTAAAACAGGGTCCCGTGAGAGAGCGCCTGGCCGAAAATAGAGGCCCGCGAGAGTGCCCCAGGCTGGAAATAGGGTCCCACGAGAGCACCCACGGCCGAGAATAGGGGTCCCCGCGAGAGAGCCCAAGGCCTAAAACAGGGACCCGTGAGAGAGCGCCCGGCCGATAATAGAGGCCCGCGAGTGTGCCCCAGGCCGGAAATAGGGTCCCACGAGAGCACCCACGGCCGAGAATAGGGGCCCCCACGAGAGAGCTAGAGGCCTAAAACAGGGACCCGTGAGAGAGTGCCCGGACGAAAATAGAGGTCCGCGAGAGTGCCCCAAGCCAAAAATAGGGTCCCTCAAGAGAACCCACGGCCGAGAATAGGGGCCCCCGCAAGAGAGCCCAAGGTCTAAAACAGGGTCCCGTGAGAGAGCGCCCGGCCGAAAATAGAGGCCCGCGAGAGTGCCCCAGGCCGGAAATAGGGTCCCACGAGAGAACCCAAGGCCGAGACTAGGGGCCCCCGCGAGAGAGCCCAAGGCTGAAAACAGGGACTCCTGAGAGAGCGCCCGGCCGAAAATAGAGGCCCGCGAGAGTGCCCCAGGCCGAAAATAGGGTCCCACGAGAGCACCCACGGCCGAGAATAGGGGCCCCCGCGAGAGAGCCCAAGGCCTAAAACAGGGACCTGTGAGAGAGCGCCCGTCCGATAATAGAGGCCCGCGAGAGTGCCCCAGGCCGGAAATAGGGTCCCACGAGAGCACCCTCGGCCGAGAATAGGGCCCCCCGTGAGAGAGCCCAAGGCCTAAAACTGGGTCCCATGAGAGAGCGCCTGGCCGATAATAGAGGCCCACGAGAGTGCCCCAGGCCGGAAATAGGATCCCACGAGAGCACCCACGGCCAAGAATAGGGGCCCCTGCGAGAGAGCCCAAGGCCTAAAACAGGGACCCGTGAGAGAGCGCCCGTCCAAAAATAGAGGCCCGCGAGTGTGCCCCAGGCCGAAAATAGGGTCCCACGAGAGCACCCACGGCCGAGAATAGGGGCCCCCGCGAGAGAGCCCAAGGCTGAAAACAGGGACCCGTGAGAGAGCACCCGGCCGAAAATAAAGGCCCGCGAGTGTGCACCAGGTCGGAAATAGGGTCCCACGAGAGAACCCACGGCTGAGAATAGGGGCCCCGCGAGAGAGCCCAAAGCCTAAAACAGGGTCCCGTGAGAGAGCGCCCGGCCAAAAATAGAGGTCCGCGAGAGTGCCCAAGCCAAAAATAGGGTCCCACGAGAGAACCCACGGCCGAGAATAGGGGCCACCGCGAGAGAGCCCAAGGCCTAAAACAGGGACCCGTGAGATAGCGTCCGGCCGAAAATAGAGGCCCGCGAGAGTGCCCCAGGTTTTAAACAGGGTCCCACGAGAGAACCCACGGCCGAGAATAGGGGCCCCCGCGAGAGAGCCCAAGGCCTAAAACAGGGTCCCGTGAGAGAGCGCCTGGCCGAAAATAGAGGCCCGCGAGAGTGCCCCAGGCTGGAAATAGGGTCCCACGAGAGCACCCACGGCCGAGAATAGGGGTCCCCGCGAGAGAGCCCAAGGCCTAAAACAGGGACCCGTGAGAGAGCGCCCGGCCGATAATAGAGGCCCGCGAGTGTGCCCCAGGCCGGAAATAGGGTCCCACGAGAGCACCCACGGCCGAGAAGAGGGGCCCCCACGAGAGAGCTAGAGGCCTAAAACAGGGACCCGTGAGAGAGTGCCCGGACGAAAATAGAGGTCCGCGAGAGTGCCCCAAGCCAAAAATAGGGTCCCACAAGAGAACCCACGGCCGAGAATAGGGGCCCCCGCAAGAGAGCCCAAGGTCTAACACAGGGTCCCGTGAGAGAGCGCCCGGCCGAAAATAGAGGCCCGCGAGAGTGCCCCAGGCCGGAAATAGGGTCCCACGAGAGAACCCAAGGCCGAGACTAGGGGCCCCCGCGAGAGAGCCCAAGGCTGAAAACAGGGACTCCTGAGAGAGCGCCCGGCCGAAAATAGAGGCCCGCGAGAGTGCCCCAGGCCGAAAATAGGGTCCCACGAGAGCACCCACGGCCGAGAATAGGGGCCCCCGCGAGAGAGCCCAAGGCCTAAAACAGGGACCTGTGAGAGAGCGCCCGGCCGATAATAGAGGCCCGCGAGTGTGCCCCAGGCCGGAAATAGGGTCCCAAGAGAGCACCCACGGCCGAGAATAGGAGCCCCCGCGAGAGAGCACAAGGCCTAAAACAGGGACCTGTGAGAGAGCGCCCGTCCGATAATAGAGGCCCGCGAGAGTGCCCCAGGCCGGAAATAGGGTCCCACGAGAGCACCCTCGGCCGAGAATAGGGGCCCCCGTGAGAGAGCCCAAGGCCTAAAACTGGGTCCCATGAGAGAGCGCCTGGCCGATAATAGAGGCCCACGAGAGTGCCCCAGGCCGGAAATAGGATCCCACGAGAGCACCCACGGCCAAGAATAGGGGCCCCTGCGAGAGAGCCCAAGGCCTAAAACAGGGACCCGTGAGAGAGCGCCCGTCCAAAAATAGAGGCCCGCGAGTGTGCCCCAGGCCGAAAATAGGGTCCCACGAGAGCACCCACGGCCGAGAATAGGGGCCCCCGCGAGAGAGCCCAAGGCTGAAAACAGGGACCCGTGAGAGAGCACCCGGCCGAAAATAAAGGCCTGCGAGAGTGCCCCAGGCCGGAAATAGGGTCCCACGAGAGCACCCACGGCCGAGAATAGGGGCCCCCGCGAGAGAGCCCAAGGCCTAAAACAGGGACCCATGAGAGAGCGCCCGGCCGATAATAGAGGCCCGCGAGTGTGCCCCAGGTCGGAAATAGGGTCCCACGAGAAAACCCACGGCTGAGAATAGGGGCCCCGCGAGAGAGCCCAAAGCCTAAAACAGGGTCCCGTGAGAGAGCGCCCGGCCAAAAATAGAGGTCCGCGAGAGTGCCCAAGCCAAAAATAGGGTCCCACGAGAGAACCCACGGCCGAGAATAGGGGCCACCGCGAGAGAGCCCAAGGCCTAAAACAGGGACCCGTGAGATAGCGTCCGGCCGAAAATAGAGGCCCGCGAGAGTGCCCCAGGTTTTAAACAGGGTCCCACGAGAGAACCCACGGCCGAGAATAGGGGCCCCCGCGAGAGAGCCCAAGGCCTAAAACAGGGTCCCGTGAGAGAGCGCCTGGCCGAAAATAGAGGCCCGCGAGAGTGCCCCAGGCTGGAAATAGGGTCCCACGAGAGCACCCACGGCCGAGAATAGGGGTCCCCGCGAGAGAGCCCAAGGCCTAAAACAGGGACCCGTGAGAGAACGCCCGGCCGATAATAGAGGCCCGCGAGTGTGCCCCAGGCCGGAAATAGGGTCCCACGAGAGCACCCACGGCCGAGAATAGGGGCCCCCACGAGAGAGCTAGAGGCCTAAAACAGGGACCCGTGAGAGAGTGCCCGGACAAAAATAGAGGTCCGCGAGAGTGCCCCAAGCCAAAAATAGGGTCCCACAAGAGAACCCACGGCTGAGAATAGGGGCCCCCGCGAGAGAGCCCAAGGCTGAAAACAGGGACTCCTGAGAGAGCGCCCGGCCGAAAATAGAGGCCCGCGAGAGTGCCCCAGGCCGAAAATAGGGTCCCACGAGAGCACCCACGGCCGAGAATAGGGGCCCCCGTGAGAGAGCCCAAGGCCTAAAACAGGGACCTGTGAGAGAGCGCCCGGCCGATAATAGAGGCCCGCGAGTGTGCCCCAGGCCGGAAATAGGGTCCCAAGAGAGCACCCACGGCCGAGAATAGGAGCCCCCGCGAGAGAGCACAAGGCCTAAAACAGGGACCTGTGAGAGAGCGCCCGTCCGATAATAGAGGCCCGCGAGAGTGCCCCAGGCCGGAAATAGGGTCCCACGAGAGCACCCTCGGCCGAGAATAGGGGCCCCCGTGAGAGAGCCCAAGGCCTAAAACTGGGTCCCATGAGAGAGCGCCTGGCCGATAATAGAGGCCCACGAGAGTGCCCCAGGCCGGAAATAGGATCCCACGAGAGCACCCACGGCCAAGAATAGGGGCCCCTGCGAGAGAGCCCAAGGCCTAAAACAGGGACCCGTGAGAGAGCGCCCGTCCAAAAATAGAGGCCCGCGAGTGTGCCCCAGGCCGAAAATAGGGTCCCACGAGAGCACCCACGGCCGAGAATAGGGGCCCCCGCGAGAGAGCCCAAGGCTGAAAACAGGGACCCGTGAGAGAGCACCCGGCCGAAAATAAAGGCCCGCGAGAGTGCCCCAGGCCGGAAATAGGGTCCCACGAGAGCACCCACGGCCGAGAATAGGGGCCCCCGCGAGAGAGCCCAAGGCCTAAAAAAGGGACCCATGAGAGAGCGCCCGGCCGATAATAGAGGCCCGCGAGAGTGCCCCAGGTTTTAAACAGGGTCCCACGAGAGAACCCACGGCCGAGAATAGGGGCCCCCGCGAGAGAGCCCAAGGCCTAAAACAGGGTCCCGTGAGAGAGCGCCTGGCCGAAAATAGAGGCCCGCGAGAGTGCCCCAGGCTGGAAATAGGGTCCCACGAGAGCACCCACGGCCGAAAATAGGGGTCCCCGCGAGAGAGCCCAAGGCCTAAAACAGGGACCCGTGAGAGAGCGCCCGGCCGATAATAGAGGCCCGCGAGTGTGCCCCAGGCCGGAAATAGGGTCCCACGAGAGCACCCACGGCCGAGAAGAGGGGCCCCCACGAGAGAGCAAGAGGCCTAAAACAGGGACCCGTGAGAGAGTGCCCGGACAAAAATAGAGGTCCGCGAGAGTGCCCCAAGCCAAAAATAGGGTCCCACAAGAGAACCCACGGCCGAGAATAGGGGCCCCCGCAAGAGAGCCCAAGGTCTAAAACAGGGTCCCGTGAGAGAGCGCCCGGCCGAAAATAGAGGCCCGCGAGAGTGCCCCAGGCCGGAAATAGGGTCCCATGAGAGAACACAAGGCCGAGACTAGGGGCCCCCGCGAGAGAGCCCAAGGCTGAAAACAGGGACTCCTGAGAGAGCGCCCGGCCGAAAATAGAGGCCCGCGAGAGTGCCCCAGGCCGAAAATAGGGTCCCACGAGAGCACCCACGGCCGAGAATAGGGGCCCCCGCGAGAGAGCCCAAGGCCTAAAACAGGGACCTGTGAGAGAGCGCCCGGCCGATAATAGAGGCCCGCGAGTGTGCCCCAGGCCGGAAATAGGGTCCCAAGAGAGCACCCACGGCCGAGAATAGGAGCCCCCGCGAGAGAGCACAAGGCCTAAAACAGGGACCTGTGAGAGAGCGCCCGTCCGATAATAGAGGCCCGCGAGAGTGCCCCAGGCCGGAAATAGGGTCCCACGAGAGCACCCTCGGCCGAGAATAGGGGCCCCCGTGAGAGAGCCCAAGGCCTAAAACTGGGTCCCATGAGAGAGCGCCTGGCCGATAATAGAGGCCCACGAGAGTGCCCCAGGCCGGAAATAGGATCCCACGAGAGCACCCACGGCCAAGAATAGGGGCCCCTGCGAGAGAGCCCAAGGCCTAAAACAGGGACCCGTGAGAGAGCGCCCGTCCAAAAATAGAGGCCCGCGAATGTGCCCCAGGCCGAAAATAGGGTCCCACGAGAGCACCCACGGCCGAGAATAGGGGCCCCCGCGAGAGAGCCCAAGGCTGAAAACAGGGACCCGTGAGATAGCGTCCGGCCGAAAATAGAGGCCCGCGAGAGTGCCCCAGGTTTTAAACAGGGTCCCACGAGAGAACCCACGGCCGAGAATAGGGGCCCCCGCGAGAGAGCCCAAGGCCTAAAACAGGGTCCCGTGAGAGAGCGCCTGGCCGAAAATAGAGGCCCGCGAGAGTGCCCCAGGCTGGAAAAAGGGTCCCACGAGAGCACCCACGGCCGAGAATAGGGGTCCCCGCGAGAGAGCCCAAGGCCTAAAACAGGGACCCGTGAGAGAGCGCCCGGCCGATAATAGAGGCCCGCGAGTGTGCCCCAGTCCGGAAATAGGGTCCCACGAGAGCACCCACGGCCGAGAATAGGGGCCCCCACGAGAGAGCTAGAGGCCTAAAACAGGGACCCGTGAGAGAGTGCCCGGACAAAAATAGAGGTCCGCGAGAGTGCCCCAAGCCAAAAATAGGGTCCCACAAGAGAACCCACGGCCGAGAATAGGGGCCCCCGCAAGAGAGCCCAAGGTCTAAAACAGGGTCCCGTGAGAGGGCGCCCGGCCGAAAATAGAGGCCCGCGAGAGTGCCCCAGGCCGGAAATAGGGTCCCACGAGAGAACCCAAGGCCGAGACTAGGGGCCCCCGCGAGAGAGCCCAAGGCTGAAAACAGGGACTCCTGAGAGAGCGCCCGGCCGAAAATAGAGGCCCGCGAGAGTGCCCCAGGCCGAAAATAGGGTCCCACGAGAGCACCCACGGCCGAGAATAGGGGCCCCCGCGAGAGAGCCCAAGGCCTAAAACAGGGACCTGTGAGAGAGCGCCCGGCCGATAATAGAGGCCCGCGAGTGTGCCCCAGGCCGGAAATAGGGTCCCAAGAGAGCACCCACGGCCGAGAATAGGAGCACCCGCGAGAGAGCACAAGGCCTAAAACAGGGACCTGTGAGAGAGCGCCCGTCCGATAATAGAGGCCCGCGAGAGTGCCCCAGGCCGGAAATAGGGTCCCACGAGAGCACCCTTGGCCGAGAATAGGGGCCCCCGTGAGAGAGCCCAAGGCCTAAAACTGGGTCCCATGAGAGAGCGCCTGGCCGATAATAGAGGCCCACGAGAGTGCCCCAGGCCGGAAATAGGATCCCACGAGAGCACCCACGGCCAAGAATAGGGGCCCCTGCGAGAGAGCCCAAGGCCTAAAACAGGGACCCGTGAGAGAGCGCCCGTCCAAAAATAGAGGCCCGCGAGTGTGCCCCAGGCCGGAAATAGGGTCCCAAGAGAGCACCCACGGCCGAGAATAGGAGCCCCCGCGAGAGAGCACAAGGCCTAAAACAGGGACCTGTGAGAGAGCGCCCGTCCGATAATAGAGGCCCGCGAGAGTGCCCCAGGCCGGAAATAGGGTCCCACGAGAGCACCCACGGCCGAGAATAGGGGCCCCCGCGAGAGAGCCCAAGGCCTAAAACAGGGTCCCGTGAGAGAGCGCCCGGCCGAAAATAGAGGTCCGCGAGAGTGCCCCAAGCCAAAAATAGGGTCCCACGAGAGAACCCACGGCCGAGAATAGGGGCCTCCGCGAGAGAGTCCAAGGCCTAAAACTGGGTCCCGTGAGAGAGCGCCCGGCCGGAAATAGAGGCTGCGAGAGTGTCCCAGGCCGGAAATAGGGTCACACGAGAGAACCCACGGCCGACAATAGGGGCCCCCGCGAGAGAGCCCAAGGTCTAAAACAGGGACCCGTGAGATAGCGCCCGGCCGAAAATAGAGGCCCGCGAGAGTGCCCCAGGTTTTAAATAGGGTCCCACGAGAGAACCCACGGCCGAGAATAGGGGCCCCCGCGAGAGAGCCCAAGGCCTAAAACAGGGTCCCGTGAGAGAGCGCCTGGCCGAAAATAGAGGCCCGCGAGAGTGCCCCAGGCTGGAAATAGGGTCCCACGAGAGCACCCACGGCAGAGAATAGGGGCCCCCGCGAGAGAGCCCAAGGCCTAAAACAGGGTCCCGTGAGAGAGCGCCCGGCCGAAAATAGAGGTCTGCGAGAGTGCCCCAAGCCAAAAATAGGGTCCCACGAGAGAACCCACGGCCGAGAATAGGGGCCTCCGCGAGAGAGTCCAAGGCCTAAAACTGGGTCCCGTGAGAGAGCGCCCGGCCGGAAATAGAGGCTGCGAGAGTGCCCCAGGCCGGAAATAGGGTCCCACGAGAGCACCCACGGCCGAGAATAGGGGCCCCCGCGAGAGAGCCCAAGGCCTAAAACAGGGTCCCGTGAGAGAGCGCCCGGCCGAAAATAGAGGTCCGCGAGAGTGCCCCAAGCCAAAAATAGGGTCCCACGAGAGAACCCACGGCCGAGAATAGGGGCCTCCGCGAGAGAGTCCAAGGCCTAAAACTGGGTCCCGTGAGAGAGCGCCCGGCCGGAAATAGAGGCTGCAGAGTGCCCCAGGCTGGACATAGGGTCCCACGAGAGAACCCACGGCCGACAATAGGGGCCCCCGCGAGAGAGCCCAAGGTCTAAAACAGGGACCCGTGAGATAGCGCCCGGCCGAAAATAGAGGCCCGCGAGAGTGCCCCAGGTTTTAAATAGGGTCCCACGAGAGAACCCACGGCCGAGAATAGGGGCCCCCGCGAGAGAGCCCAAGGCCTAAAACAGGGTCCCGTGAGAGAGCGCCTGGCCGAAAATAGAGGCCCGCGAGAGTGCCCCAGGCTGGAAATAGGGTCCCACGAGAGCACCCACGGCCGAGAATAGGGGCCCCCGCGAGAGAGCCCAAGGCCTAAAACTGGGGCCCGTGAGAGAGCGCCCGGCCGGAAATAGAGGCTGCGAGAGTGCCCCAGGCCGGAAATAGGGTCCCACGAGAGAACCCACGGCCGACAATAGGGGCCCCCGCCAGAGAGCCCAAGGTCTAAAACAGGGACCCGTGAGAGAGCGCCTGGCCGAAAATAGAGGCCCGCGAGAGTGCCCCAGGCTGGAAATAGGGTCCCACGAGAGCACCCACGGCCGAGAATAGGGGTCCCCGCGAGAGAGCCCAAGGCCTAAAACAGGGACCCGTGAGAGAGCGCCCGGCCGATAATAGAGGCCCGCGAGTGTGCCCCAGGCCGGAAATAGGGTCCCACGAGAGCACCCACGGCCGAGAATAGGGGCCCCCACGAGAGAGCTAGAGGCCTAAAACAGGGACCCGTGAGAGAGTGCCCGGACGAAAATAGAGGTCCGCGAGAGTGCCCCAAGCCAAAAATAGGGTCCCACAATAGAACCCACGGCCGAGAATAGGGGCCCCCGCAAGAGAGCCCAAGGTCTAAAACAGGGTCCCGTGAGAGAGCGCCCGGTCGAAAATAGAGGCCCGCGAGAGTGCCCCAGGCCGGAAATAGGGTCCCACGAGAGAACCCAAGGCCGAGACTAGGGGCCCCCGCGAGAGAGCCCAAGGCTGAAAACAGGGACTCCTGAGAGAGCGCCCGGCTGAAAATAGAGGCCCGCGAGAGTGCCCCAGGCCGAAAATAGGGTCCCACGAGAGCACCCACGGCCGAGAATAGGGGCCCCCGCGAGAGAGCCCAAGGCCTAAAACAGGGACCTGTGAGAGAGCGCCCGGCCGATAATAGAGGCCCGCGAGTGTGCCCCAGGCCGGAAATAGGGTCCCAAGAGAGCACCCACGGCTGAGAATAGGAGCCCCCGCGAGAGAGCACAAGGCCTAAAACAGGGACCTGTGAGAGAGCGCCCGTCCGATAATAGAGGCCCGCGAGAGTGCCCCAGGCCGGAAATAGGGTCCCACGAGAGCACCCTCGGCCGAGAATAGGGGCCCCCGTGAGAGAGCCCAAGGCCTAAAACTGGGTCCCATGAGAGAGCGCCTGGCCGATAATAGAGGCCCGCGAGTGTGCCCCAGGCCGAAAATAGGGTCCCGCGAGAGCACCCACGGCCGAGAATAGGGGCCCCCGCGAGAGAGCCCAAGGCTGAAAACAGGGACCCGTGAGAGAGCACCCGGCCGAAAATAAAGGCCCGCGCGAGTGCCCCAGGCCGGAAATAGGGTCCCACGAGAGCACCCACGGCCGAGAATAGGGGCCCCCGCGAGAGAGCCCAAGGCCTAAAACAGGGACCCATGAGAGAGCGCCCGGCCGATAATAGAGGCCCGCGAGTGTGCCCCAGGTCGGAAATAGGGTCCCACGAGAGAACCCACGGCTGAGAATAGGGGCCCCGCGAGAGAGCCCAAAGCCTAAAACAGGGTCCCGTGAGAGAGCGCCCGGCCAAAAATAGAGGTCCGCGAGAGTGCCCAAGCCAAAAATAGGGTCCCACGAGAGAACTCACGGCCGAGAATAGGGGCCACCGCGAGAGAGCCCAAGGCCTAAAACAGGGACCCGTGAGATAGCGTCCGGCCGAAAATAGAGGCCCGCGAGAGTGCCCCAGGTTTTAAACAGGGTCCCACGAGAGAACCCACGGCCGAGAATAGGGGCCCCCGCGAGAGAGCCCAAGGCCTAAAACAGGGTCCCGTGAGAGAGCGCCTGGCCGAAAATAGAGGCCCGCGAGAGTGCCCCAGGCTGGAAATAGGGTCCCACGAGAGCACCCACGGCCGAGAATAGGGGTCCCCGCGAGAGAGCCCAAGGCCTAAAACAGGGACCCGTGAGAGAGCGCCCGGCCGATAATAGAGGCCCGCGAGTGTGCCCCAGGCCGGAAATAGGGTCCCACGAGAGCACCCACGGCCGAGAATAGGGGCCCCCACGAGAGAGCTAGAGGCCTAAAACAGGGACCCGTGAGAGAGTGCCCGGACGAAAATAGAGGTCCGCGAGAGTGCCCCAAGCCAAAAATAGGGTCCCACAAGAGAACCCACGGCCGAGAATAGGGGCCCCCGCAAGAGAGCCCAAGGTCTAAAACAGGGTCCCGTGAGAGAGCGCCCGGCCGAAAATAGAGGCCCGCGAGAGTGCCCCAGGCCGGAAATAGGGTCCCACGAGAGAACCCAAGGCCGAGACTAGGGGCCCCCGCGAGAGAGCCCAAGGCTGAAAACAGGGACTCCTGAGAGAGCGCCCGGCCGAAAATAGAGGCCCGCGAGAGTGCCCCAGGCCGAAAATAGGGTCCCACGAGAGCACCCACGGCCGAGAATAGGGGCCCCCGCGAGAGAGCCCAAGGCCTAAAACAGGGACCTGTGAGAGAGCGCCCGTCCGATAATAGAGGCCCGCGAGAGTGCCCCAGGCCGGAAATAGGGTCCCACGAGAGCACCCTCGGCCGAGAATAGGGGCCCCCGTGAGAGAGCCCAAGGCCTAAAACTGGGTCCCATGAGAGAGCGCCTGGCCAATAATAGAGGCCCACGAGAGTGCCCCAGGCCGGAAATAGGATCCCACGAGAGCACCCACGGCCAAGAATAGGGGCCCCTGTGAGAGAGCCCAAGGCCTAAAACAGGGACCCGTGAGAGAGCGCCCGTCCAAAAATAGAGGCCCGCGAGTGTGCCCCAGGCCGAAAATAGGGTCCCACGAGAGCACCCACGGCCGAGAATAGGGGCCCCCGCGAGAGAGCCCAAGGCTGAAAACAGGGACCCGTGAGAGAGCACCCGGCCGAAAATAAAGGCCCGCGAGAGTGCCCCAGGCCGGAAATAGGGTCCCACGAGAGCACCCACGGCCGAGAATAGGGGCCCCCGCGAGAGAGCCCAAGGCCTAAAACAGGGACCCATGAGAGAGCGCCCGGCCGATAATAGAGGCCCGCGAGTGTGCCCCAGGTCGGAAATAGGGTCCCACGAGAGAACCCACGGCTGAGAATAGGGGCCCCGCGAGAGAGCCCAAAGCCTAAAACAGGGTCCCGTGAGAGAGCGCCCGGCCAAAAATAGAGGTCCGCGAGAGTGCCCAAGCCAAAAATAGGGTCCCACGAGAGAACCCACGGCCGAGAATAGGGGCCACCGCGAGAGAGCCCAAGGCCTAAAACAGGGACCCGTGAGATAGCGTCCGGCCGAAAATAGAGGCCCGCGAGAGTGCCCCAGGTTTTAAACAGGGTCCCACGAGAGAACCCACGGCCGAGAATAGGGGCCCCCGCGAGAGAGCCCAAGGCCTAAAACAGGGTCCCGTGAGAGAGCGCCTGGCCGAAAATAGAGGCCCGCGAGAGTGCCCCAGGCTGGAAATAGGGTCCCACGAGAGCACCCACGGCCGAGAATAGGGGTCCCCGCGAGAGAGCCCAAGGCCTAAAACAGGGACCCGTGAGAGAGCGCCCGGCCGATAATAGAGGCCCGCGAGTGTGCCCCAGGCCGGAAATAGGGTCCCACGAGAGAACCCACGGCTGAGAATAGGGGCCCCGTGAGAGAGCCCAAAGCCTAAAACAGGGTCCCGTGAGAGAGCGCCCGGCCAAAAATAGAGGTCCGCGAGAGTGCCCAAGCCAAAAATAGGGTCCCACGAGAGAACCCACGGCCGAGAATAGGGGCCACCGCGAGAGAGCCCAAGGCCTAAAACAGGGACCCGTGAGATAGCGTCCGGCCGAAAATAGAGGCCCGCGAGAGTGCCCCAGGTTTTAAACAGGGTCCCACGAGAGAACCCACGGCCGAGAATAGGGGCCCCCGCGAGAGAGCCCAAGGCCTAAAACAGGGTCCCGTGAGAGAGCGCCTGGCCGAAAATAGAGGCCCGCGAGAGTGCCCCAGGCTGGAAATAGGGTCCCACGAGAGCACCCACGGCCGAGAATAGGGGTCCCCGCGAGAGAGCCCAAGGCCTAAAACAGGGACCCGTGAGAGAGCGCCCGGCCGATAATAGAGGCCCGCGAGTGTGCCCCAGGCCGGAAATAGGGTCCCACGAGAGCACCCACGGCCGAGAATAGGGGCCCCCACAAGAGAGCTAGAGGCCTAAAACAGGGACCCGTGAGAGAGTGCCCGGACGAAAATAGAGGTCCGCGAGAGTGCCCCAAGCCAAAAATAGGGTCCCACAAGAGAACCCACAGCCGAGAATAGGGGCCCCCGCAAGAGAGCCCAAGGTCTAAAACAGGGTCCCGTGAGAGAGCGCCCGGCCGAAAATAGAGGCCCGCGAGAGTGCCCCAGGCCGGAAATAGGGTCCCACGAGAGAACCCAAGGCCGAGACTAGGGGCCCCCGCGAGAGAGCCCAAGGCTGAAAACAGGGACTCCTGAGAGAGCGCCCGGCCGAAAATAGAGGCCCGCGAGAGTGCCCCAGGCCGAAAATAGGGTCCCACGAGAGCACCCACGGCCGAGAATAGGGGCCCCCGCGAGAGAGCCCAAGGCCTAAAACAGGGACCTGTGAGAGAGCGCCCGGCCGATAATAGAGGCCCGCGAGTGTGCCCCAGGCCGGAAATAGGGTCCCAAGAGAGCACCCACGGCCGAGAATAGGAACCCCCGCGAGAGAGCACAAGGCCTAAAACAGGGACCTGTGAGAGAGCGCCCGTCCGATAATAGAGGCCCGCGAGAGTGCCCCAGGCCGGAAATAGGGTCCCACGAGAGCACCCTCGGCCGAGAATAGGGGCCCCCGTGAGAGAGCCCAAGGCCTAAAACTGGGTCCCATGAGAGAGCGCCTGGCCGATAATAGAGGCCCACGAGAGTGCCCCAGGCCGGAAATAGGATCCCACGAGAGCACCCACGGCCAAGAATAGGGGCCCCTGCGAGAGAGCCCAAGGCCTAAAACAGGGACCCGTGAGAGAGCGCCCGTCCAAAAATAGAGGCCCGCGAGTGTGCCCCAGGCCGAAAATAGGGTCCCACGAGAGCACCCACGGCCGAGAATAGGGGCCCCCGCGAGAGAGCCCAAGGCTGAAAACAGGGACCCGTGAGAGAGCACCCGCCCGAAAATAAAGGCCCGCGAGAGTGCCCCAGGCCGGAAATAGGGTCCCACGAGAGCACCCACGGCCGAGAATAGGGGCCCCCGCGAGAGAGCCCAAGGCCTAAAACAGGGACCCATGAGAGAGCGCCCGGCCGATAATAGAGGCCCGCAAGTGTGCCCCAGGTCGGAAATAGGGTCCCACGAGAGAACCCACGGCTGAGAATAGGGGCCCCGCGAGAGAGCCAAAAGCCTAAAACAGGGTCCCGTGAGAGAGCGCCCGGCCAAAAATAGAGGTCCGCGAGAGTGCCCAAGCCAAAAATAGGGTCCCACGAGAGAACCCACGGCCGAGAATAGGGGCCACCGCGAGAGAGCCCAAGGCCTAAAACAGGGACCCGGGAGAGAGCGCCCAGCCAAAAATAGGGTCCCACGAGAGAACCCATGGCCGAGAATAGGGGCCTCCGCGAGAGAGTCCAAGGCCTAAAACTGGGTCCCGTGAGAGAGCGCCCGGCCGGAAATAGAGGCCCGCGAGAGTGCCCCAGGCCGGAAATAGGGTCCCACGAGAGAACCCACGGCCGACAATAGGGGCCCCCGCGAGAGAGCCCAAGGTCTAAAACAGGGACCCGTGAGAGAGCGCCCGGCCGAAAATAGAGGCCTGCGAGAGTGCCCCAGGTTTTAAATAGGGTCCCACGAGAGAACCCACGGCCGAGAATAGGGGCCCCCGCGAGAGAGCCCAAGGCCTAAAACAGGGTCCCGTGAGAGAGCGCCTGGCTGAAAATAGAGGCCCGCGAGAGTACCCCAGGCTGGAAATAGGGTCCCACGAGAGCACCCACGGCCGAGAATAGGGGCCCCCGCGAGAGAGCCCAAAGCCTAAAACAGGGACCCGTGAGAGTGCGCCCGGCCGATAATAGAGGCCCGCGAGTGTGCCCCAGGCCAGAAATAGGGTCCCACGAGAGCACCCACGGCCGAGAATAGGGGCCCCCGCGAGAGAGCCCAAGGCTGAAAACAGGGACCCGTGAGAGAGCACCCGGCCGAAAATAGAGGTCCGCGAGAATGCCCCAAGCCAAAAATAGGGTCCCACGAGAGAACCCACGGCCGAGAATAGGGGCCCCAGCGAGAGAGCCCAAGGTCTAAAACAGGGTCCCATGAGAGAGCGCCCAGCCGATAATAGAGGCCCGCGAGTGTGCCCCAGGTCGGAAATAGGGTCCCACGAGAGAACCCACGGCCGAGAATAGGGGCCCCCGCGAGAGAGCCCAAGGCTGAAAACAGGGACCCCTGAGAGAGCACCCGGCCGAAAATAAAGGCCCGCGAGAGTGCCCCAGGCCGGAAATAGGGTCCCACGAGAGCACCCACGGCCGAGAATAGGGGCCCCCGCGAGAGAGCCCAAGGCCTAAAACAGGGACCCATGAGAGAGCGCCCGGCCGATAATAGAGGCCCGCGAGTGTGCCCCAGGTCGGAAATAGGGTCCCACGAGAGAACCCACGGCTGAGAATAGGGGCCCCGCGAGAGAGCCCAAAGCCTAAAACAGGGTCCCGTGAGAGAGCGCCCGGCCAAAAATAGAGGTCCGCGAGAGTGCCCAAGCCAAAAATAGGGTCCCACGAGAGAACCCACGGCCGAGAATAGGGGCCACCGCGAGAGAGCCCAAGGCCTAAAACAGGGACCCGTGAGATAGCGTCCGGCCGAAAATAGAGGCCCGCGAGAGTGCCCCAGGTTTTAAACAGGGTCCCACGAGAGAACCCACGGCCGAGAATAGGGGCCCCCGCGAGAGAGCCCAAGGCCTAAAACAGGGTCCCGTGAGAGAGCGCCTGGCCGAAAATAGAGGCCCGCGAGAGTGCCCCAGGCTGGAAATAGGGTCCCACGAGAGCACCCACGGCCGAGAATAGGGGTCCCCGCGAGAGAGCCCAAGGCCTAAAACAGGGACCCGTGAGAGAGCGCCCGGCCGATAATAGAGGCCCGCGAGTGTGCCCCAGGCCGGAAATAGGGTCCTACGAGAGCACCCACGGCTGAGAATAGGGGCCCCGCGAGAGAGCCCAAAGCCTAAAACAGGGTCCCGTGAGAGAGCGCCCGGCCAAAAATAGAGGTCCGCGAGAGTGCCCAAGCCAAAAATAGGGTCCCACGAGAGAACCCACGGCCGAGAATAGGGGCCACCGCGAGAGAGCCCAAGGCCTAAAACAGGGACCCGTGAGATAGCGTCCGGCCGAAAATAGAGGCCCGCGAGAGTGCCCCAGGTTTTAAACAGGGTCCCACGAGAGAACCCACGGCCGAGAATAGGGGCCCCCGCGAGAGAGCCCAAGGCCTAAAACAGGGTCCCGTGAGAGAGCGCCTGGCCGAAAATAGAGGCCCGCGAGAGTGCCCCAGGCTGGAAATAGGGTCCCACGAGAGCACCCACGGCCGAGAATAGGGGTCCCCGCGAGAGAGCCCAAGGCCTAAAACAGGGACCCGTGAGAGAGCGCCCGGCCGATAATAGAGGCCCGCGAGTGTGCCCCAGGCCGGAAATAGGGTCCCACGAGAGCACCCACGGCCGAGAATAGGGGCCCCCACAAGAGAGCTAGAGGCCTAAAACAGGGACCTGTGAGAGAGTGCCCGGACGAAAATAGAGGTCCGCGAGAGTGCCCCAAGCCAAAAATAGGGTCCCACAAGAGAACCCACGGCCGAGAATAGGGGCCCCCGCAAGAGAGCCCAAGGTCTAAAACAGGGTCCCGTGAGAGAGCGCCCGGCCAAAAATAGAGGCCCGCGAGAGTGCCCCAGGCCGGAAATAGGGTCCCACGAGAGAACCCAAGGCCGAGACTAGGGGCCCCCGCGAGAGAGCCCAAGGCTGAAAACAGGGACTCCTGAGAGAGCGCCCGGCCGAAAATAGAGGCCCGCGAGAGTGCCCCAGGCCGAAAATAGGGTCCCACGAGAGCACCCACGGCCGAGAATAGGGGCCCCCGCGAGAGAGCCCAAGGCCTAAAACAGGGACCCGTGAGAGAGCGCCCGGCCGATAATAGAGGCCCGCGAGTGTGCCCCAGGCCGGAAATAGGGTCCCAAGAGAGCACCCACGGCCGAGAATAGGAACCCCCGCGAGAGAGCACAAGGCCTAAAACAGGGACCTGTGAGAGAGCGCCCGTCCGATAATAGAGGCCCGCGAGAGTGCCCCAGGCCGGAAATAGGGTCCCACGAGAGCACCCTCGGCCGAGAATAGGGGCCCCCGTGAGAGAGCCCAAGGCCTAAAACTGGGTCCCATGAGAGAGCGCCTGGCCGATAATAGAGGCCCACGAGAGTGCCCCAGGCCGGAAATAGGATCCCACGAGAGCACCCACGGCCAAGAATAGGGGCCCCTGCGAGAGAGCCCAAGGCCTAAAACAGGGACCCGTGAGAGAGCGCCCGTCCAAAAATAGAGGCCCGCGAGTGTGCCCCAGGCCGAAAATAGGGTCCCACGAGAGCACCCACGGCCGAGAATAGGGGCCCCCGCGAGAGAGCCCAAGGCTGAAAACAGGGACCCGTGAGAGAGCACCCGCCCGAAAATAAAGGCCCGCGAGAGTGCCCCAGGCCGGAAATAGGGTCCCACGAGAGCACCCACGGCCGAGAATAGGGGCCCCCGCGAGAGAGCCCAAGGCCTAAAACAGGGACCCATGAGAGAGCGCCCGGCCGATAATAGAGGCCCGCAAGTGTGCCCCAGGTCGGAAATAGGGTCCCACGAGAGAACCCACGGCTGAGAATAGGGGCCCCGCGAGAGAGCCAAAAGCCTAAAACAGGGTCCCGTGAGAGAGCGCCCGGCCAAAAATAGAGGTCCGCGAGAGTGCCCAAGCCAAAAATAGGGTCCCACGAGAGAACCCACGGCCGAGAATAGGGGCCACCGCGAGAGAGCCCAAGGCCTAAAACAGGGACCCGGGAGAGAGCGCCCAGCCAAAAATAGGGTCCCACGAGAGAACCCACGGCCGAGAATAGGGGCCTCCGCGAGAGAGTCCAAGGCCTAAAACTGGGTCCCGTGAGAGAGCGCCCGGCCGGAAATAGAGGCCCGCGAGAGTGCCCCAGGCCGGAAATAGGGTCCCACGAGAGAACCCACGGCCGACAATAGGGGCCCCCGCGAGAGAGCCCAAGGTCTAAAACAGGGACCCGTGAGAGAGCGCCCGGCCAAAAATAGAGGCCTGCGAGAGTGCCCCAGGTTTTAAATAGGGTCCCACGAGAGAACCCACGGCCGAGAATAGGGGCCCCCGCGAGAGAGCCCAAGGCCTAAAACAGGGTCCCGTGAGAGAGCGCCTGGCTGAAAATAGAGGCCCGCGAGAGTACCCCAGGCTGGAAATAGGGTCCCACGAGAGCACCCACGGCCGAGAATAGGGGCCCCCGCGAGAGAGCCCAAGGCCTAAAACAGGGACCCGTGAGAGTGCGCCCGGCCGATAATAGAGGCCCGCGAGTGTGCCCCAGGCCAGAAATAGGGTCCCACGAGAGCACCCACGGCCGAGAATAGGGGCCCCCGCGAGAGAGCCCAAGGCTGAAAACAGGGACCCGTGAGAGAGCACCCGGCCGAAAATAGAGGTCCGCGAGAATGCCCCAAGCCAAAAATAGGGTCCCACGAGAGAACCCACGGCCGAGAATAGGGGCCCCAGCGAGAGAGCCCAAGGTCTAAAACAGGGTCCCATGAGAGAGCGCCCAGCCGATAATAGAGGCCCGCGAGTGTGCCCCAGGTCGGAAATAGGGTCCCACGAGAGAACCCACGGCTGAGAATAGGGGCCCCCGCAAGAGAGCCCAAGGCCTAAAACAGGGTCCCGTGAGAGAGCGCCCGGCCAAAAATAGAGGTCCGCGAGAGTGCCCAAGCCAAAAATAGGGTCCCACGAGAGAACCCACGTCCGAGAATAGGGGCCACCGCGAGAGAGCCCAAGGCCTAAAACAGGGACCCGGGAGAGAGCGCCCAGCCAAAAATAGGGTCCCACGAGAGAACCCACGGCCGAGAATAGGGGCCTCCGCGAGAGAGTCCAAGGCCTAAAACTGGGTCCCGTGAGAGAGCGCCCGGCCGGAAATAGAGGCCCGCGAGAGTGCCCCAGGCCGGAAATAGGGTCCCACGAGAGAACCCACGGCCGACAATAGGGGCCCTTGCGAGAGAGCCCAAGGTCTATAACAGGGACCCGTGAGAGAGCGCCCGGCCGAGAATAGAGGCCTGCGAGAGTGCCCCAGGTTTTAAATAGGGTCCCACGAGAGAACCCACGGCCGAGAATAGGGGCCCCCGTGAGAGAGCCCAAGGCCTAAAACAGGGTCCCGTGAGAGAGCGCCTGGCTGAAAATAGAGGCCCGCGAGAGTACCCCAGGCTGGAAATAGGGTCCCACGAGAGCACCCACGGCCGAGAATAGGGGCCCCCGCGAGAGAGCCCAAGGCCTAAAACAGGGACCCGTGAGAGTGCGCCCGGCCGATAATAGAGGTCCGCGAGAGTGCCCCAAGCCAAAAATAGGGTCCCACGAGAGAACCCACGGCCGAGAATAGGGGCCCCAGCGAGAGAGCCCAAGGTCTAAAACAGGGTCCCATGAGAGAGCGCCTGGCCGAAAATAGAGGCCCGCGAGAGTGCCCCAAGCCAAAAATAGGGTCCCACGAGAGAACCCACGGCTGAGAATAGGGGCCCCCGCGAGAGAGCCCAAGGCCTAAAACTGGGTCCCATGAGAGAGCGCCCGGCTGATAATAGAGGCCCGCGAGAGTGCCGCAGGCCGGAAATAGGGTCCCACAAGAGAACCCAAGTCCGAGAATAGGGGCCCCCGCGAGAGAGCCCAAGGCTGAAAACAGGGACCCCTGAGAGAGCGCCCGGACAAAAATAGAGGCCCGCGAGAGTGCCCCAAGTCCGAAAATAGGGTCCCACGAGAGCACCCACGGCCGAGAATAGGGACCCACGCTTGAGAGCCCAAGGCCTAAAACAGGGACCTGTGAGAGAGCGCCCGGCTGATAATAGAGGCCCGTGACAGTGCCCCAGGCCGGAAATGGGGTCCCACGAGAGCACCCTCGGCCGAGAATAGGGGCCCCCGTGAGAGAGCCCAAGGCCTAAAACAGGGACCCGTGAGAGAGTGCCCGGCCAAAAATAGAGGCCCGCGAAAGCGCCCGAGGCCGGAAATAGGGTCCCACGAGTGCACCCACGGCCAAGAATAGGGGCCCCCGCGAGAGAGCCCAAGGCCTAAAACTGGGTCCCATGAGAGAGCGCCCGGCTGATAATAGAGGCCCGCGAGAGTGCCCCAGGCCGGAAATAGGGTCCCACGAGAGCACCCACGGCCAAGAATAGGGGCCCCCGCGTGAGAGCCCAAGGCCTAAAACAGGGACCCGTGAGAGAGCGCCCGTCCGAAAATAGAGGCCCGCGAGTGTGCCCCAGGCCGAAAAAAGGGTCCCACGAGAGCACCCACGGCCGAGAATAGGGGCCCCCGCGAGAGAGCCCAAGGCCTAAAACTGGGTCCAATGAGAGAGCGCCCGGCCGGTAATAGAGGCCCGCGAGTGTGCCCAAGCCGGAAATAGGGTCCAACGAGAGCACCCACAGCCGAGAATAGGGGCCCCCGCGAGAGAGCCCAAGGCCTAAAACAGGGACCCATGAGAGAGCGCCCGGCCGATAATAGAGGCCCGCGAGTGTGCCCCAGGCCGGAAATTGGGTCCCACGAGAGCACCCACGGCCGAGAATAGGGGCCCCCACGAGAGAGCTAGAGGCCTAAAACAGGGACCCGTGAGAGAGTGCCCGGACGAAAATAGAGGTCCGCGAGAGTGCCCCAAGCCAAAAATAGGGTCCCACAAGAGAACCCACGGCCGAGAATAGGGGCCCCCGCAAGAGAGCCCAAGGTCTAAAACAGGGTCCCGTGAGAGAGCGCCCGGCCGAAAATAGAGGCCCGCGAGAGTGCCCCAAGCCAAAAATAGGGTCCCACGAGAGAACCCACGGCTGAGAATAGGGGCCCCCGCGAGAGAGCCCAAGGCCTAAAACTGGGTCCCATGAGAGAGCGCCCGGCCGATAATAGAGGCCCGCGAGAGTGCCCCAGGCCGGAAATAGGGTCCCACGAGAGAACCCAAGGCCGAGACTAGGGGCCCCCGTGAGAGAGCCCAAGGCTGAAAACAGGGACTCCTGAGAGAGCGCCCGGCCGAAAATAGAGGCCCGCGAGAGTGCCCCAGGCCGAAAATAGGGTCCCAAGAGAGCACCCACGGCCGAGAATAGGAGCCCCCGCGAGAGAGCACAAGGCCTAAAACAGGGACCTGTGAGAGAGCGCCCGTCCGATAATAGAGGCCCGCGAGAGTGCCCCAGGCCGGAAATAGGGTCCCACGAGAGCACCCTCGGCCGAGAATAGGGGCCCCCGTGAGAGAGCCCAAGGCCTAAAACTGGGTCCCATGAGAGAGCGCCTGGCCGATAATAGAGGCCCACGAGAGTGCCCCAGGCCGGAAATAGGATCCCACGAGAGCACCCACGGCCAAGAATAGGGGCCCCTGCGAGAGAGCCCAAGGCCTAAAACAGGGACCTGTGAGAGAGCGCCCGGCCGATAATAGAGGCCCGCGAGAGTGCCCCAGGCCGGAAATAGGGTCCCACGAGAGAACCCAAGGCTGAGACTAGGGGCCCCCGCGAGAGAGCCCAAGGCCTAAAACAGGGACCTGTGAGAGAGCGCCCGGCCGATAATAGAGGCCCGCGAGTGTGCCCCAGGCCGGAAATAGGGTCCCAAGAGAGCACCCACGGCCGAGAATAGGAGCCCCCGCGAGAGAGCACAAGGCCTAAAACAGGGACCTGTGAGAGAGCGCCCGTCCGATAATAGAGGCCCGCGAGAGTGCCCCAGGCCGGAAATAGGGTCCCACGAGAGCACCCTCGGCCGAGAATAGGGGCTCCCGTGAGAGAGCCCAAGGCCTAAAACTGGGTCACATGAGAGAGTGCCTGGCCGATAATAGAGGCCCACGAGAGTGCCCCAGGCCGGAAATAGGATCCCACGAGAGCACCCACGGCCAAGAATAGGGGCCCCTGCGAGAGAGCCCAAGGCCTAAAACAGGGACCCGTGAGAGAGCGCCCGGCTGATAATAGAGGCCCGTGACAGTGCCCCAGGCCGGAAATGGGGTCCCACGAGAGCACCCTCGGCCGAGATTAGGGGCCCCCGTGAGAGAGCCCAAGGCCTAAAACAGGGACCCGTGAGAGAGTGCCCGGCCAAAAATAGAGGCCCGCGAAAGCGCCCGAGGCCGGAAATAGGGTCCCACGAGTGCACCCACGGCCAAGAATAGGGGCCCCCGCGAGAGAGCCCAAGGCCTAAAACTGGGTCCCATGAGAGAGCGCCCGGCTGATAATAGAGGCCCGCGAGAGTGCCCCAGGCCGGAAATAGGGTCCCACGAGAGCACCCACGGCCAAGAATAGGGGCCCCCGCGTGAGAGCCCAAGGCCTAAAACAGGGACCCGTGAGAGAGCGCCCGTCCGAAAATAGAGGCCCGCGAGTGTGCCCCAGGCCGAAAAAAGGGTCCCACGAGAGCACCCACGGCCGAGAATAGGGGCCCCCGCGAGAGAGCCCAAGGCCTAAAACTGGGTCCAATGAGAGAGCGCCCGGCCGGTAATAGAGGCCCGCGAGTGTGCCCAAGCCGGAAATAGGGTCCAACGAGAGCACCCACAGCCGAGAATAGGGGCCCCCGCGAGAGAGCCCAAGGCCTAAAACAGGGACCCATGAGAGAGCGCCCGGCCGATAATAGAGGCCCGCGAGTGTGCCCCAGGCCGGAAATTGGGTCCCACGAGAGCACCCACGGCCGAGAATAGGGGCCCCCACGAGAGAGCTAGAGGCCTAAAACAGGGACCCGTGAGAGAGTGCCCGGACGAAAATAGAGGTCCGCGAGAGTGCCCCAAGCCAAAAATAGGGTCCCACAAGAGAACCCACGGCCGAGAATAGGGGCCCCCGCAAGAGAGCCCAAGGTCTAAAACAGGGTCCCGTGAGAGAGCGCCCGGCCGAAAATAGAGGCCCGCGAGAGTGCCCCAAGCCAAAAATAGGGTCCCACGAGAGAACCCACGGCTGAGAATAGGGGCCCCCGCGAGAGAGCCCAAGGCCTAAAACTGGGTCCCATGAGAGAGCGCCCGGCCGATAATAGAGGCCCGCGAGAGTGCCCCAGGCCGGAAATAGGGTCCCACGAGAGAACCCAAGGCCGAGACTAGGGGCCCCCGTGAGAGAGCCCAAGGCTGAAAACAGGGACTCCTGAGAGAGCGCCCGGCCGAAAATAGAGGCCCGCGAGAGTGCCCCAGGCCGAAAATAGGGTCCCAAGAGAGCACCCACGGCCGAGAATAGGAGCCCCCGCGAGAGAGCACAAGGCCTAAAACAGGGACCTGTGAGAGAGCGCCCGTCCGATAATAGAGGCCCGCGAGAGTGCCCCAGGCCGGAAATAGGGTCCCACGAGAGCACCCTCGGCCGAGAATAGGGGCCCCCGTGAGAGAGCCCAAGGCCTAAAACTGGGTCCCATGAGAGAGCGCCTGGCCGATAATAGAGGCCCACGAGAGTGCCCCAGGCCGGAAATAGGATCCCACGAGAGCACCCACGGCCAAGAATAGGGGCCCCTGCGAGAGAGCCCAAGGCCTAAAACAGGGACCTGTGAGAGAGCGCCCGGCCGATAATAGAGGCCCGCGAGAGTGCCCCAGGCCGGAAATAGGGTCCCACGAGAGAACCCAAGGCTGAGACTAGGGGCCCCCGCGAGAGAGCCCAAGGCCTAAAACAGGGACCTGTGAGAGAGCGCCCGGCCGATAATAGAGGCCCGCGAGTGTGCCCCAGGCCGGAAATAGGGTCCCAAGAGAGCACCCACGGCCGAGAATAGGAGCCCCCGCGAGAGAGCACAAGGCCTAAAACAGGGACCTGTGAGAGAGCGCCCGTCCGATAATAGAGGCCCGCGAGAGTGCCCCAGGCCGGAAATAGGGTCCCACGAGAGCACCCTCGGCCGAGAATAGGGGCTCCCGTGAGAGAGCCCAAGGCCTAAAACTGGGTCACATGAGAGAGTGCCTGGCCGATAATAGAGGCCCACGAGAGTGCCCCAGGCCGGAAATAGGATCCCACGAGAGCACCCACGGCCAAGAATAGGGGCCCCTGCGAGAGAGCCCAAGGCCTAAAACAGGGACCCGTGAGAGAGCGCCCGTCCAAAAATAGAGGCCCGCGAGTGTGCCCCAGGCCGAAAATAGGGTCCCACGAGAGCACCCACGGCCGAGAATAGGGGCCCCGCGAGAGAGCCCAAAGCCTAAAACAGGGTCCCGTGAGAGAGCGCCCGGCCAAAAATAGAGGTCCGCGAGAGTGCCCAAGCCAAAAATAGGGTCCCACGAGAGAACCCACGGCCGAGAATAGGGGCCACCGCGAGAGAGAACAAAGCCTAAAACAGGGACCCGGGAGAGAGCGCCCAGCCAAAAATAGGGTCCCACGAGAGAACCCACGGCCGAGAATAGGGGCCTCCGCGAGAGAGTCCAAGGCCTAAAACTGGGTCCCGTGAGAGAGCGCCCGGCCGGAAATAGAGGCCCGCGAGAGTGCCCCAGGCCGGAAATAGGGCCCACGAGAGAACCCACGGCCGACAATAGGGGCCCCCGCGAGAGAGCCCAAGGTCTAAAACAGGGACCCGTGAGAGAGCGCCCGGCCGAAAATAGAGGCCTGCGAGAGTGCCCCAGGTTTTAAATAGGGTCCCACGAGAGAACCCACGGCCGAGAATAGGGGCCCCCGCGAGAGAGCCCAAGGCCTAAAACAGGGTCCCGTGAGAGAGCGCCTGGCTGAAAATAGAGGCCCGCGAGAGTACCCCAGGCTGGAAATAGGGTCCCACGAGAGCACCCACGGCCAAGAATAGGGGCCCCTGCGAGAGAGCCCAAGGCCTAAAACAGGGACCCGTGAGAGAGCGCCCGTCCAAAAATAGAGGCCCGCGAGTGTGCCCCAGGCCGAAAATAGGGTCCCACGAGAGCACCCACGGCCGAGAATAGGGGCCCCCGCGAGAGAGCCCAAGGCTGAAAACAGGGACCCGTGAGAGAGCGCCCGGCCGATAATAGAGGCCCGCGAGTGTGCCCCAGGTCGGAAATAGGGTCCCACGAGAGAACCCACGGCTGAGAATAGGGGCCCCGCGAGAGAGCCCAAAGCCTAAAACAGGGTCCCGTGAGAGAGCGCCCGGCCAAAAATAGAGGTCCGCGAGAGTGCCCAAGCCAAAAATAGGGTCCCACGAGAGAACCCACGGCCGAGAATAGGGGCCACCGCGAGAGAGCCCAAGGCCTAAAACAGGGTCCCGTGAGAGTGCGCCCGGCCGATAATAGAGGCCCGCGAGTGTGCCCCAGGCCAGAAATAGGGTCCCACGAGAGCACCCACGGCCGAGAATAGGGGCCCCCGCGAGAGAGCCCAAGGCTGAAAACAGGGACCCGTGAGAGAGCACCCGGCCGAAAATAGAGGTCCGCGAGAGTGCCCCAAGCCAAAAATAGGGTCCCACGAGAGAACCCACGGCCGAGAATAGGGGCCCCAGCGAGAGAGCCCAAGGTCTAAAACAGGGTCCCATGAGAGAGCGCCCGGCCGATAATAGAGGCCCGCGAGTGTGCCCCAGGTCGGAAATAGGGTCCCACGAGAGAACCCACGGCTGAGAATAGGGGCCCCCGCAAGAGAGCCCAAGGCCTAAAACAGGGTCCCGTGAGAGAGCGCCCGGCCAAAAATAGAGGTCCGCGAGAGTGCCCAAGCCAAAAATAGGGTCCCACGAGAGAACCCACGGCCGAGAATAGGGGCCACCGCGAGAGAGCCCAAGGCCTAAAACAGGGACCCGGGAGAGAGCGCCCAGCCAAAAATAGGGTCCCACGAGAGAACCCACGGCCGAGAATAGGGGCCTCCGCGAGAGAGTCCAAGGCCTAAAACTGGGTCCCGTGAGAGAGCGCCCGGCCGGAAATAGAGGCCCGCGAGAGTGCCCCAGGCCGGAAATAGGGTCCCACGAGAGAACCCACGGCCGACAATAGGGGCCCCCGTGAGAGAGCCCAAGGTCTAAAACAGGGACCCGTGAGAGAGCGCCCGGCCGAAAATAGAGGCCTGCGAGAGTGCCCCAGGTTTTAAATAGGGTCCCACGAGAGAACCCACGGCCGAGAATAGGGGCCCCCGCGAGAGAGCCCAAGGCCTAAAACAGGGTCCCGTGAGAGAGCGCCTGGCTGAAAATAGAGGCCCGCGAGAGTACCCCAGGCTGGAAATAGGGTCCCACGAGAGCACCCACGGCCGAGAATAGGGGCCCCGCGAGAGAGCCCAATGCCTAAAACAGGGACCCGTGAGAGTGCGCCCGGCCGATAATAGAGGCCCGCGAGTGTGCCCCAGGCCAGAAATAGGGTCCCACGAGAGCACCCACGGCCGAGAATAGGGGCCCCCGCGAGAGAGCTAGAGGCCTAAAACAGGGACCCGTGACAGAGTGCCCGGACGAAAATAGAGGTCCGCGAGAGTGCCCCAAGCCAAAAATAGGGTCCCACGAGAAAACCCACGGCCGAGAATAGGGGCCCCAGCGAGAGAGCCCAAGGTCTAAAACAGGGTCCCATGAGAGAGCGCCTGGCCGAAAATAGAGGCCCGCGAGAGTGCCCCAAGCCAAAAATAGGGTCCCACGAGAGAACCCACGGCTGAGAATAGGGACCCCCGCGAGAGAGCCCAAGGCCTAAAACTGGGTCCCATGAGAGAGCGCCCGGCTGATAATAGAGGCCCGCGAGAGTGCCGCAGGCCGGAAATAGGGTCCCACAAGAGAACCCAAGTCCGAGAATAGGGGCCCCCGCGAGAGAGCCCAAGGCTGAAAACAGGGACCCCTGAGAGAGCGCCCGGCCGAAAATAGAGGCCCGCGAGAGTGCCCCAGTCCGAAAATAGGGTCCCACGAGAGCACCCACGGCCGAGAATAGGGGCCCACGCTTGAGAGCCCAAGGCCTAAAACAGGGACCTGTGAGAGAGCGCCCGGCTGATAATAGAGGCCCGTGACAGTGCCCCAGGCCGGAAATAGGGTCCCACGAGAGCACCCTCGGCCGAGAATAGGGGCCCCCGTGAGAGAGCCCAAGGCCTAAAACAGGGACCCGTGAGAGAGTGCCCGGCCAAAAATAGAGGCCCGCGAGAGCGCCCGAGGCCGGAAATAGAGTCCCACGAGTGCACCCACGGCCGAGAATAGGGGCCCCCGCGAGAGAGCCCAAGGCCTAAAACTGGGTCCCATGAGAGAGCGCCTGGCCGAAAATAGAGGCCCGCGAGAGTGCCCCAAGCCAAAAATAGGGTCCCACGAGAGAACCCAAGTCCGAGAATAGGGGCCCCCGCGAGAGAGCCCAAGGCTGAAAACAGGGACCCCTGAGAGAGCGCCTGGCCGATAATAGAGGCCCGCGAGTGTGCCCCAGGCGGGAAATAGGGTCCCACGAGAGCACCCACGGCCGAGAATAGGGGCCCCCGCGAGAGAGCCCAAGGCCTAAAACAGGGACCTGTGAGAGAGCGCCCGGCTGATAATAGAGGCCCGTGACAGTGCCCCAGGCCGGAAATAGGGTCCCACGAGAGCACCCTCGGCCGAGAATAGGGGCCCCCGTGAGAGAGCCCAAGGCCTAAAACAGGGACCCGTGAGAGAGTGCCCGGCCAAAAATAGAGGCCCGCGAGTGTGCCCGAGGCCGGAAATAGGGTCCCACGAGTGCACCCACGGCCGAGAATAGGGGCCCCCGCGAGAGAGCCCAAGGCCTAAAACTGGGTCCCATGAGAGAGCGCCCGGCTGATAATAGAGGCCCGCGAGAGTGCCCCAGGCCGGAAATAGTGTCCCACGAGAGCACCCACGGCCAAGAATAGGGGCCCCGCGAGAGAGCCCAAGGCCTAAAACAGGGACCCGTGAGAGAGCGCCCGGCCGATAATAGAGGTCCGCGAGTGTGCCCCAGGCCAGAAATAGGGTCCCACGAGAGAACCCACGGCCGATAATAGAGGCCTGCGAGTGTGCCCCAGGCCGGAAATAGGGTCCCACGAGAGAACCCACGCCTAAAATAGGGGCCCCCGCGAGAGCCTAAGGCCTAAAACAGGGACCCGTGAGAGAGCGCCCGGCCGAATATAAAGGCCCTCGAGAGTGCCCCCGGTCGAAAATAGGGTCTCGCGAGAGAACCAACGGCCTAAAATAGGGGCCCCCGCGAGAGAGCCCAAGGCCTAAATCTGGGTCCCGTGAGAGAGCGCCCGGCTGAAAATAGAGGCCCGCGAGAGTGCCCCAGGCCTTTTATAGGTATTCACAAAGGCATTTCTAGGACATAATAGAGAATAGAATCATCAGCATTATTTCTGGTGTGAACCAGAATTTAAGGTCTACATGTTTTCCTTAGCTTGTTATTTGTAAAGAAGCAAGTTCCGAATTTATATACCCCCAAAGTAACCACAATATATATATTTGCATATGAGTGTCTAAAACGGAGTGCTACTGGGCATGGCAATATATAGTTAAAATCAAGGACAGAACATAGAACACAGACAGAGCCCAATGCTACTTCCAATGACACAGAAACACAGTAAAGTACCTAGATATATATAGTGTTAGGACCTACACAGATTTGGTCTACCTTGGCGTTTGGTGTGCAGGCTTAAGATACTTTGGCCAAAGAATCAAACTAAATGACCATATGTTTTTAGTTTAGATATACATATATATATATAGGTAATTGACTGTGTATCTGTGTCATTGGAAGTAGCATTGGGCTCTGTCTGTGTTCTATGTTCTGTCCTTGATTTTAACTATATATTGCCATGCCCTGTAGCACTCCGTTTTTGACACTCATATGCAAATATATATATTGTTGTTACTTTGGGGGTATATAAATTAGGAGCTCACTGGTTTTCTCTGTTTTGCAATCTTGTCCAGCTGGTCACAGCTGATTAAGGGAGGGTGGCTCCTCCTTCCCAGGTTCCAGCTCACCCCCATCCCACTATGCTTCCAAATGGTTAAGGATCATTCATTTTCCACACACGCAGGTCCATGCATGCAGTTTGGTTGCGACAAATCTAATTCAGAGTGCTTTCCCTGGTATTATACAGGTAAATAAGAGCTTCAATCAAACTAAGAACTATGCAGCTAATCACAACAGCTTTATTAAAAAGTTTTCTTCCTGATATTATACAGGTTATTAAGAATTTGATTAGTGTTAGGACCTGCACAGATTTGGTCTACCTTGGCGTTTGGTGTGCAGGCTTAAGATACTTTGGCCAAAGAATCAAACTAAATGACCATATGTTTTTAGTTTAGATATACATATATATATAGGTACTTTACTGTGTTTCTGTGTCATTGGAAGTAGCATTGGGCTCTGTCTGTGTTCTATGTTCTGTCCTTGATTGTAACTATATATTGCCATGCCCAGTAGCACTCTGTTTTTGACACTCATATGCAAATATATATATTGTGGTTACTTTGGGGGTATAAAATTAGGCGCTTACTGGTTTTCTCTGTTTTGCAATCTTGTCCAGCTGGTCACAGCTGATTAAGGGAGGGCGGCTCCTCCTTCCCAGGTTTCCAAGCTCATCCCCATCCCACTATGCTTCCAAATGGTTAAGGATCATTCATTTTCCACACACGCAGGTCCATGCATGCAGTTTGGTTGCGACAAATCTAATTCAGAGTGCTTTCCCTGGTATTATACAGGTAAATAAGAGCTTCAATCAAACGGAGAACTATGCAGCTAATCACAACAGCTTTATTATAAAGTTTTCTTCCTGGTATTATACAGGTTATTAAGAATTTGATTAGTGTTAGGACCTGCACAGATTTGGTCTACCTTGGCGTTTGGTGTGCAGGCTTAAGATACTTTGGCCAAAGAATCAAACTAAATGACCATATGTTTTTAGTTTAGATATACATATATATGTAGGTACTTTACTGTGTTTCTGTGTCATTAGAAGTAGCATTGGGCTCTGTCTGTGTTCTATGTTATGTCCTTGATTGTAACTATTTATAAAGAAGACCTTGTTTATGTCCACCTAGCTGGGCTCTTCAGCTGTGGCTTGTTTACTTAACAAACATCTCAAAAGAAAAGATAAGGCTTCTTGCTGAGTACAAAACTGGTTCAGAGTTCAGTTTTCTAAAAAAGGCTCAGTTAAAACTGGAAATTACAGCAACACGAAATGGAAGACAGATATATGAAGGACAGATTAATAATTTTAACCCTTTTACTCCCCATGCTGTGTCTCTCTCCCCATGCAGTGTCTCTCTTCCCATGCTGTCTCTCTCTCCCCATGCTGTGTCTCTCTTTCCCCATGCTGTTTTCCCTGACCCCATGCTGTGCCTCTCTCCCCATGCTGTTTCTCTCTCGCCATGCTGTCTCTCTCCCCATGCTGTGTCTCTCCCCATGTTGTCTCCCTCCCCATGCTGTCTCTCCACATGCTGTCTCTCTCTCCCCATGCTGTCTCTCTCCCCATGCTGTGTCTCTCTCCCCATGCTGTCTCTCTTCCCATGCTGTGTCTCTCTCTCCATGCTGTGTCTCTCTTTCCCAAGGCTGTGTTTCCCTCCCCATGTGGTGTCTCCCTCCCCATGCTGTGTCTCTCGCCCCATGCTGTGTGTCTCTCTTCCCATGCTGTGTCTCTCTCCCCATGCTGCGTCTCTTTCCCTATGCTGTGTCTCTCTCTCCCCATGCTGTGCCTCTCTCCCCATGCTGTGTGTCTCTCCCCATGCTGTGTCTCTCTCCCCATGCTGTGTCTCTCTCTCCCCATGCTGTGTGTGTCTCTCCCCATGCCGTGTCTCTCCCCATGCTGTGTCTCTCTCCCCATGCTGTGTCTCTCTCTACCCATGCTGTGTCTCTCCCTCCCCATGCTGTGTCACTCCCTCCCCATGCTGTGTCTCTCCCTCCCCATGCGGTGTCACTCCCTCCCCATGCTGTGTCTCCCTCCCCATGCTGTGTCTCTCTTCCCATGCTGTCTCTCTCCCCATGCCGTGTCTCTCTCCCCATGCTGTGTCTCTCTCTCCCCATGCTGTGTCTCTCTCTCCCCATGCTGTGTCACTCCCTCCCCATGCGGTGTCTCCCTCCCCATGCTGTGTCTCTCTTCCCATGCTGTGTCTCTCTCCCCATGCCGTGTCTCTCTCCCCATGCTGTGTCTCTCTCTCCCCATGCTGTCTCTCTCTCTCCCCATGCTGTGTCTCTCTCTCCCCATGCTGTGTCTCTTTCTCCCCATGCTGTGTCTCTCTCCCCATGCTGTCTCTCTCCCCCCATGCTGTGTCTCTCTCTCCCAATGCTGTGTCTCTCTCCCCATGCTGTGTCTCTCTCTCCCCATGCTGTGTCTCTCTCTCCCCATGCTGTGTCTCTCTCCCCATGCTGTGTGTCTCTTCCCATTCTGTGTCTGTCTCTCCCCCCATGCTGTTTCTCTACCGATGCTGTCTCTCTCCCCATGCTGTGTCTCTCCCCATGCTGTGTCTCTCTCTCCCCATGCTGTGTCTCTCTCCCCATGCTGTGTGTCTCTTCCCATTCTGTGTCTGTCTCTCCCCCCATGCTGTTTCTCTACTGATGCTGTCTCTCTCCCCATGCTGTGTCTCTCCCCATGCTGTGTCTCTTTCTCTCCATGCTGTCTCTCTCCCTGTGCTGTCTCTTTCCCCATGCTGTGAATCCCTGACCCCATGCTGTGCCTCTCTCCCCATGCTGTGTCTCTCTCGCCATGCTGTCTCTCCCTCTCCCTATGCTGTCTCTCCCCCCATGCTGTGTCTCTCCCCATGTTGTCTCTCTCCCATGTTGTCTCTCTCTCCCCATGCTGTCTCTCCCCATGCTGTCTCTCCCTCTTGCCATGCTGTCTCTCTCTCTTCCCATGCTTTCTCTCTCCCCATGTTGTCTCTCTCCCCATGCTGTCTCTCCCCAGGCTGTGTCTCTCCCCATGCTTTGTCTCTCCCCATGCTGTATCTCTCTCCCCATGCTGTGTCTCTCTCCCCATGCTGTGTCTCTCTCCCCATGATGTGTCTCTCTCCCCATGATGTGTCTCTCTCCCCATGCTGTGTCTCTCTTCCCATGCTGTGTCTCTCCCCATGCTGTGTCTCTCTTCCCATGCTGTGTCTCTCTTCCCATGCTGTGTGTCTCTCTCTCCCCATGCTGTCTCTCTCTCTCCACATGCTGTGTCTCTCTCCCCATGTGGTGTCTCTCTCTCCCCATGCTGTCTCTCTCTCCCCCCGTATAGTGTCTCTCTTCCCATGCTGTGCGTGTCTCTCCCCATGCTGTGTTTCTCCCCATGCTGTGTCTGTCTCTCTCTATCTCTCCCCATGCTGTGTCTGTCTCTCCTCATGCTGTGTCTCTCTCCCCATGCTGTGTGTGTGTCTCTCTCTCCCCCTGCTGTGTGTGTCTCTCCCCATGCCGTGTCTCTCCCCTTGCCATGTCTCTCCCCATGCTGTGTCTGTCTCTCCCCATGCTGTGTCCCTCTCCCCATGCTGTGTCTCTCTCCCCATGCAGTGTCTCTCTATCCCCACACAGTGTCTCTCTCTCCCCGTGCTGTCTCTCTCCCCATGCTGTCTCTCTCCCCATGCTGTGTCTCTCTCTCCCCATGCATTGTCTCTCTATCCCCATGCGGTGTCTGTCTCTCCCTGTGCTGTATCTCTCCCCATGCTGTGTCTCTCTCTCCCCATGCTGTGTCTCTCTCCCCATGCTGTGTCTCTCTCCCCATGCTGTGTCTCTCTCTCTCCCCATGCTGTGTCATCTCTCTCCCCATACGGTGTCTCTCCCCATGCTGTGTGTGTGTCTCTCTCTCCCCATACTGTCTCTCCCCATACTGTGTGTGTCTCTCTCTCCCCATGCTGTCTCTCCCCATGCTGTCTCTCTCTCTCTCTCTCTCTCCCCATGCAGTGTCTCTCTCTCTCTCCCCCCATTATGTGTCTGTCCTATAGAGAGAGAGAGAGAAAGTGTGTGTCAGTGTAATTCTGGACCCTCCCTGTATGGGGGGGGGTTGGGTGGGAAGCCATCTTGAGCCCTGGAAGCAGACACTGGATGTACTCACAGACACTTCTGGGTCTCACTGCTGGGGCTCCGCGCTCTCCTCCTGCTCTCCTCTCTGCATCCTCCCTGCATCCTCTGCTCTCTGCTGCCCCCCTGCTCTCCTCTCTGCATCCTCCCTGTATCCTCTGCTCTCTGCTAACCCCCTGCTCTCCTCCTGCTCTCCTCCCTGCATCCTCTGCTCTCTGCTGCCCCCTGCTCTCCTCCTGCTCTCCTCCCTGCATCCTCTGCTCCTTGCTGCCCCCCTGCTCTCCTCCTGCTCTCCTCCCTCCATCCTCTGCTCCCTGCTGCCCCCCTGCTCTCCTCCTGCTCTCCTCCTGCTCTCCTCCCTGCATCCTCTGCTCTCTGCTGCCCCCTGCTCTCCTCCTGCTCTCCTCCCTGCATCCTCTGCTCTCTGCTGCCCCCTGCTCTCCTGCTCTCCTCCCTGCATCCTCTGCTCTCTGCTGCCCCCCTGCTCTCCTCCTGCTCTCCTCTCTGCATCCTCTGCTCTCTGCTGCCCCCCTGCTCTCCTCCTGCTCTCCTCCTGCTATCCTCCCTGCATCCTCTGCTCCCTGCTGCCCCCTGCTCTCCTCCTGTTCTCCTCACTGCATCCTCTGCTCCCTGCTGCCCCCCTGCTCTCCTCCTGCTCTCCTCACTGCATCCTCTGCTCCCTGCTGCCCCCCTGCTCTCCTCCTGCTCTCCTCCCAGCTGCCTCCCCTGCTCTCCTCCTACTCTCCTCCCTGCATCCTCTGCTCTCTGCTGCCTCCCCTGCTCTCCTCCTGCTCTCCTCTCTGCATCCTCTGCTCTCTGCTGCCTCCCCTGCTCTCCTCCTGCTCTCCTCTCTGCATCCTCTGCTCCCTGCTGCCCCCCTGCTCTCCTCCTGCTCTCCTCCCTGCTGCCTCACCTGCTCTCCTCCTGCTCTCCTCACTGCATCCTCTGCTCCCTGCTGCCCCCCTGCTCTCCTCCTGCTCTCCTCCCTGCTGCCTCCCCTGCTCTCCTCCTACTCTCCTCCCTGCATCCTCTGCTCTCTGCTGCCTCCCCTGCTCTCCTCCTGCTCTCCTCTCTGCATCCTCTGCTCTCTGCTGCCTCCCCTGCTCTCCTCTCTGCATCCTCTGCTCCCTGCTGCCCCCCTGCTCTCCTCCTGCTCTCCTCCCTGCTGCCTCCCCTGCTCTCCTCCTACTCTCCTCCCTGCATCCTCTGCTCTCTGCTGCCTCCCCTGCTCTCCTCCTGCTCTCCTCTCTGCATCCTCTGCTCTCTGCTGCCTCCCCTGCTCTCCTCCTACTCTCCTCTCTGCATCCTCTGCTCCCTGCTGCCCCCCTGCTCTCCTCCTGCTCTCCTCCCTGCTGCCTCCCCTGATCTCCTCCTACTCTCCTCTCTGCATCCTCTGCTCTCTGCTGCCTCCCCTGCTCTCCTTCTACTCTCCTCCCTGCATCCTCTGCTCCCTGCTGCCCCCCTGCTCTCCTCCTGCTCTCCTCCCTGCATCCTCTGCTCCCTGCTGCCTCCCCTGCTCTCCTCCTGCTCTCCTCTCTGCATCATCTGCTCCCTGCTGCCCCCCTGCTCTCCTCCTGCTCTCCTCCCTGCTGCCTCCCCTGCTCTCCTCCTACTCTCCTCCCTGCATCCTCTGCTCTCTGCTGCCTCCCCTGCTCTCCTCCTGCTCTCCTCTCTGCATCCTCTGCTCTCTGCTGCCTCCCCTGCTCTCCTCTCTGCATCCTCTGCTCCCTGCTGCCCCCCTGCTCTCCTCCTGCTCTCCTCCCTGCTCTCCTCCTACTCTCCTCCCTGCATCCTCTGCTCTCTGCTGCCTCCCCTGCTCTCCTCCTGCTCTCCTCTCTGCATCCTCTGCTCTCTGCTGCCTCCTCTGCTCTCCTCCTGCTCTCCTCTCTGCATCCTCTGCTCCCTGCTGCCCCCCTGCTCTCCTCCTGCTCTCCTCCCTGCTGCCTCCCCTGCTCTCCTCCTGCTCTCCTCTCTGCATCCTCTGCTCTCTGCTGCCTCCCCTGCTCTCCTCCTGCTCTCCTCCCTGCTGCCTCCCCTGCTCTCCTCCTACTCTCCTCCCTGCATCCTCTGCTCTCTGCTGCCTCCCCTGCTCTCCTCCTGCTCTCCTCTCTGCATCCTCTGCCTCCCCTGCTCTCCTCCTGCTCTCCTCTCTGCATCCTCTGCTCTCTGCTGCCTCCCCTGCTCTCCTCCTGCTATCCTCTCTGCATCCTCTGCTCCCTGCTGCCCCCCTGCTCTCCTCCTGCTCTCCTCCCTGCTGCCTCCCCTGCTCTCCTCCTACTCTCCTCCCTGCATCCTCTGCTCTCTGCTGCCTCCCCTGCTCTCCTCCTGCTCTCCTCCCTGCTGCCTCCCCTGCTCTCCTCCTACTCTCCTCCCTGCATCCTCTGCTCTCTGCTGCCTCCCCTGCTCTCCTCCTGCTCTCCTCTCTGCATCCTCTGCTCTCTGCTGCCTCCCCTGCTCTCCTCTCTGCATCCTCTGCTCTCTGCTGCCTCCCCTGCTCTCCTCTCTGCATCCTCTGCTCCCTGCTGCCCCCCTGCTCTCCTCCAGCTCTCCTCCCTGCATCCTCTGCTCCCTGCTGCCTCCCCTGCTCTCCTCCTGCTCTCCTCCCTGCATCCTCTGCTCCCTGCTGCCTCCCCTGCTCTCCTCCTGCTCTCCTCTCTGCATCCTCTGCTCTCTGCTGCCTCCCCTGCTCTCCTCCTGCTCTCCTCCCTGCATCCTCTGCTCTCTGCTGCCTCCCCTGCTCTCCTCCTGCTCTCCTCCCTGCATCCTCTGCTCTCTGCTGCCTCCCCTGCTCTGATGGTCAAAACCGGGCCAGCCACAAAAAATGGGACTGTCCCAGCTAAGGCTGCGGCCACGCTATCGTTGACTGCGCTCATGCTTGAGAGCGGTGACGTCACCAGCTCTCCAAGCTTGAGCGCCGAGTGTCCTGCCAATTCCGCAAGCGCGCACGGGGCGGAATTGCGGGTAAGTTGAGCGTGGTGGAAAGTCTCTTTTTTTGTTTACACAAGCGCCAAGCGTGGGTGAGCATCCGTGCCCGCGCGCGCACCGTGTGAGCGGGGACGGGACAATTTCACTTGCCGAAACTAACCTCGACAAGCACCGCACGGTCAGCACGCTCAGCGCTAGCGTGGCCGAAACCTAAACCGGGATATGTGGTCACCCTAAAGATGCTGCACACACGATAACACACCATAAAGAAGGAAGATATTGCACACACACACACATACACACAATAACACACCATAAAGAAGGAAGATACTGCACACACACACACACAATAACACACCATGAAGAAGGAAGATATTGCACACACACACACACAATAACCCACTATAAAGAAGGAAGATATAGCACACACACACACACACACACACACACACACACACACACACACACACACACACACACACACACACACACACACACAATAACACACCATGAAGAAGGAAGATACTGCACACACACACACACAATAACACACCATGAAGAAGGAAGATACTGCACAGACACACAATAACACACCATGAAGAAGGAAGATACTGCACACACACACACACACACAATAACACACCATAAAGAAGGAAGATATTGCACACACACACACACATACACACACACACACACACACACAATAACACACCATAAAGAAGGAAGATATTGCGCGCACACACACACACACACACACACACACAATAACACACCATGAAGAAGGAAGATACTGCACAGACACACAATAACACACCATGAAGAAGGAAGATACTGCACACACACAATAACACACCATAAAGAAGGAAGATATTGCACACACACACACACACACACACACACAATAACACACCATGAAGAAGGAAGATATTGCACACGCACACAATAACACACCGTGAAGAAGGAAAATACTGCACAGACACACAATAACACACCGTAAAGAAGGAAAATACTGCACAGATACACAATAACACACCATGAAGAAGGATGATATTGCACACACACATACACACACACACACAATAACACACCATGAAGAAGGAAGATACTGTACACACACACACACACACACACAATAACACACCATAAAGAAGGAAGATATTGTACACACACACAATAACACACCATGAAGAAGGAAGATACTGCACAGACACACACACACAACAACACACCATAAAGAAGGAAGATATTGCACACACACACATACACACACACACACACAATAACACACCATGAAGAAGGAAGATATTGCACACACACACATACACACACACACACAATAACACACCATGAAGAAGGAAGATATTGCGCACACACACACACAATAACACACCATGATGAAGGAAGATACTGTACAGACACACAATAACACACCATGAAGAAGGAAGATATTGCACACGCACACAATAACACACCGTGAAGAAGGAAAATACTGCACAGACACAATAACACACCATGAAGAAGGAAGATATTGCGCACACACACTTACACACACACACACAATAGCACACCATGAAGAAGGAAGATACTGCACAGACACACAATAACACACCGTGAAGAAGGAAAATACTGCACAGACACACAATAACACACCGTGAAGAAGGAAAATACTGCACAGACACACAATAACACACCGTGAAGAAGGAAGATATTGCACTCCAGTGTGACGCAACTTTTCACAGCCAGATCATTCCATAAATTATTTAAACATCAAAATCCTCACCGGAATATATAAAAGCATCAAGAACGGAAAACATTAGAACACAAAATGATAATACACTTTGACACTAAAACAAGAGAACGTAATGCTGATCCGGGGATTCTTACACACTATCAGAATCTATTATGCTGTGTCTCCCTGCCTCTCTGAATTTCACAATTAACCCCCTCTCTTCCCCTGCACCCCCCGCACACTGCTGATGGATATATGGTCCTGTGTCTCACTGTCCCTCTCCCTCCCCCCCTGATTCCCCCCTCACACTGCTGATGGATGGAAGGTCCTGTGTCTCACTGTCCCTCTCTCCCCCCCTGATTCTCCCCTCACACTGCTGATGGATGGAAGGTCCTGTGTCTCACTATCCCTCTCCCTCCCCCCCTGATTCCCCCCTCACACTGCTGATGGATGGAAGGTCCTGTGTCTCACTGTCCCTCTCTCCCCCCCTGATTCTCCCCTCACACTGCTGATGGATGGAAGGTCCTGTGTCTCACTGTCCCTCCCTCCCCCCCTGATTCTCCCCTCACACTGCTGATGGATGGAAGGTCCTGTGTCTCACTGTCCCTCTCTCCCCCCCTGATTCCCCCCTCACACTGCTGATGGATGGAAGGTCCTGTGTCTCACTGTCCCTCTCTCCCCCCCTGATTCCCCCCTCACACTGCTGATGGATGGAAGGTCCTGTGTCTCACTGTCCCTCTCTCCCCCCCTGATTCTCCCCTCACACTGCTGATGGATGGAAGGTCCTGTGTCTCACTGTCCCTCTCTCCCCCCCTGATTCTCCCCTCACACTGCTGATGGATGGAAGGTCCTGTGTCTCACTGTCCCTCTCTCCCCCCCTGATTCCCCCCTCACACTGCTGATGGATGGAAGGTCCTGTGTCTCACTGTCCCTCTCTCCCCCCCTGATTCTCCCCTCACACTGCTGATGGATGGAAGGTCCTGTGTCTCACTGTCCCTCTCTCCCCCCCTGATTCTCCCCTCACACTGCTGATGGATGGAAGGTCCTGTGTCTCACTGTCCCTCTCTCCCCCCCTGATTCTCCCCTCACACTGCTGATGGATGGAAGGTCCTGTGTCTCACTGTCCCTCTCTCCCCCCCTGATTCTCCCCTCACACTGCTGATGGATGGAAGGTCCTGTGTGTGACTGCAGTAGCCGGCCTTCATAATAAAGGTGAAGCCCGACTGGCTGCCCCTAAAACAGTATGTCAAGGGCTGTGAGTGTCCGCTCTTGAGTCTTGTAAGGCACCCTGTTATGTTTCCCTGTACCTCTGTTCCCATTTTACCGTCCTCTGCAGGCTCATGAGCTATGGATACCATGTGTTGTTAACGTCCCCCATAGGAAGTAGCTGCAGAACGAGGACTTTGGGAGCATAAGGCTAAGGGTGGATATCGGGGGGCAACTAGTGTTAAAAACTATAAAATGTTGCTGGCCGGAGTTACCGGTAGCACTGGTATTTTACCCACAAATTGCGTATGATTTGTGGGTACCCGTCTGTAGATAAAGACGTTGTGTGTTATGTATGTCGCATGCAATGTATAGCTTAAACCTTTCCTGTTTTGGGTTTTACATGTTCCCTGTCCCCAATAAACATGAAACTTTGGGAATGGGAGTTTTAGGTGGGATATTTGGGTCGATATGTATTCCTCTTGTTTGCAGGAGTTCGGGGGCCCAATGTACTGGGGGTCCCGTGATTCGCCCCGATGTGCAGGCATGATTTGCGTGTATGCGAGGTGAATTACACCGGGGCTCCCAAGTGTCCCCCAGAATCCTGGTTTTTGAGCCCAAGTATCCCTGACCCATTTCCATCACAGGTATAATGTTTCCCAAAAGCTATACTTTATTAAAACAGTGTTTTAATGTTTAATCCATACAATATTAATGTCTGTGCAGTCAGCCCAGGCATCTACATACTGTAGGTGCTGGGATGTCTACATAGACATCGGGGTTCAAAGGAGGGAGGATGTCCAGAGGTGAGAAAACCGTTTGATGAGCGGGGAAGGGCGATATTCAAGGTCCGGCGAACAAAGTGTCCCCCGCTGGGGCACCTTTTGGACTGCCAGACCTGGTGGAGCCGGCCCAGCAGTTGGCGATGGGTTGGCTGGGGGAAGATGCTGCTCTTAGGCCCATTTCCCATTGGCTAATTCGTATTTCCTGCTCGCCCGGCTTTTCGAGCCGGCTAGGCACGCCTCCTCCTCTGACGACAGCAGCCGGTCGAGCCCCCATTTAGATTGGCTGCTGGGAAAACTTCCCACGCTCTGATTGGTCGCTCTTCCTACTTCCATGTTAGAGATAGCTCAGCGGAGGGTATGTAAGGAGACGTCCGAGGCAGAGAGACGGACCATCTAGTGACTTGAGTCGGTGATGCAAAGGCGGCTTTTCAAAGTTGCTCTGTTGCGAATAGCAGAGCAACCGGCTTCATTTTTGGAGCTAGGAAAGCCTGCCTAGCACAGGCTAAGTCAGACGCTGGGTCCAAGATCTCAAAATAGAATGTAGCGGTAGCGGTCGCGGTCAGGTATTCTACCCGAAAAGAGTACCAGGAAGCTGGGGAAGATTTCCCGGTCATGGTGAGTATTCTGCAAGCTAGGGGTCATACGCAAGATGATTTAGCCCAGATAGTGTCAACTCGGCCCTCTTTTCCAAGCACAACAAGTCGCATAAAATACAGTCACTTGTGAAGAGATGTTGATGTATGAATAGTGTCTCTCTGTGGGTGCCTTGGTAGTTAAAGGCAGGTGAGAAGATAATCCTACCATACAGGAGTATACAGCAGTGCTCACTCATCCAGAGGTAATGGTGGAAAGGGAAGTGAGGGGCAAGGGTCACACTAAAGGTTCAGTGAGACTGCACTAACTGTCAGCAAAAGACAGGGGGGAAAATGGGAAAGCCCAAAACTAGGAGGACTGGAGAAGTTGCCAGAGCAACCAGGGGTATGACAGACTGGAAGGAAAAAGAGATACATAATGTATCCATTCCATCTGCACTGAGAGAGAACTGCAAGGAAAGTGACATCCTAGTGCAGCTAGCAGGGGGAACTGCCAAGGGAAGGGGGGCTGAACAGAAAAGGCAGACAGGGGTATTTCTGTTCCATGACACTCCCCGTCTGGTATCTGGAGATACCACTATTTAAGGTGTATGTGGAACATATGTGCAATATAACATAACATAGCAACTTCATGTCCACGTAACGATGGGGTACCGGCCGGTACCACCAGCTTGACGTCCTTTGCCATCTCGGTAAGGTAGGTGGATGCACAGCTCTAGGTCAGCTTGATGCACCACAATGTCTCTCAGAGTCCATAGAACTGGTACTCAGTTCTTCCCTATCATAGTCCGATTTGGGCATTAGGAGGATAGTCTCTTGTTTGTCTTTCAACGGAACCACATCTCCTACTTGGATATCTGGTTTAATCGTTTGCCATTTATGGTGTTCTTGGAGGGTCACCAGATACTCGCGTCTCCAGCGATCCCAAAATGTGTTGGCCAAGCGCTGCACCCGTCTCCACTGTCGTTTGTACATATCCTAGGTTTGAAACCTTCGACTGGGGTGGGATGCTCCCTACTTTCTGGGTTAGCAGCATTACTGGAGTCAAAATACTTGGCGATTCTGGATCTGTTGATTCTGGAATCAAAGGCCTAACATTGATTATCGCTGATATTTCGGCCATGAATGTGGTTAACACTTTGTGAGTGAGTCGAGTCAGGTCGGTTTTTAGCATCATAGAGTCCAAGATACGCCGGACTACCCCAATCATGCGTTCCCATGCTCCGCCCATGTGAGAGGAGTGAGGAGGGTTGAATGTCCACGTGCACTCTTGGTCGCGCAAGTATCTTTGGATACTATTGTCTCTATTATCTTTAGTGTCTATTTGTAATTCCTTACATGCTCCAACGAAATTGGTGCCACAATCGGAGCGTATTTGTTTAACTGGTCCCTTGCACTGTTTTCCTTCAACTTTGTGAGAAAACAGTCCCTTTGACTCTGTAGTTTTCCCTACAGAGTGCATCGCCTCGTGGGAGTGCCAGTTGTGGTAGTTTGTCATCCTATCACCTGGTGTTTGGCTGAAGGAGATGGTCTTTGGCTCCTTGCGGAGGTGGATCAACGCCCTTGGAAGATTGGTTGTCAGGTCTAGTCCAGTGAGTAGTGCCCCGTTTGGAGAAGTTTCCTGGTGCCGAGCATTGGAGTTGAACGTTATCCAGACCTGGCTGGTTTCTGACGGTGGTGGACACCAGATGATGGGAGGTGCCGGCATTTTTTACCTTCCTTCAGTGAAGGCGCTGGCTCTGTGTGTCTGCTAAGAAATCTCTTCCCCGTGAAAACCACAATTTGATTCTTGGTCTCCGGCTCCCTTTGTGGGTTGCGGCCGAGCGAAGTGAGCCTAGGGATGGCAGGTTCTCCATTGTTCGGGAGGCATCCTTTTGGTGAATGGAATGGTAGCGGAGTCACCCAACTGCTTAGTCCGTCTTTAGAGAGCTCCTTGACTGTTAACTTCGGGAATCCTCTATCTTCCCTTGATGGTGTTTGCTTGTCATCGTTCTTTGTTGTCTGGAACGCTGTGCACCGTAGGTCATTGGTGCATTCCTCTTGCACGAGAACATCTCCCAGTAGTTTGGTGAAACGCTTTTGTGTTTCTTTGTTAACTGCCATCAGGAGGTTGTTCTCTCCCTGGACATGACGAAAAACAGTCTCTTTTGTCCTTGTAAATCCCTTTGGGAAATGTCTCTGCGACTGTCTCTTTTTTGATGTGTGAGAGGACAGTCTTTTTGACACTGTGGCTTCACCTGCAGGGCGCCATCTTTCGCAGCTGCGCCAGCCGTGACAGCTGGCTGCTCTATCGCTGGATACTCTGTGGAGAGGAACGACTATACGTCCTAGCCGTGCCATTGCTCGCGAGAGGATCGTCCGATTGTTTATTGTCTTTTGGATGACCCCTTTGTCGGTCACCTTTGGGAGGTTACTTTCTTCCTTCAGTGGAGTCGACTCGTCATCCTTGGTTATCTGAACCGCTAAGCATCCTAGGCCATTGTCCCATCCCCCCGATGTGAGGATGTTTTTGTTGACCTCAGGGCTATGACCTTGTCTTTTCTCTTCACTTGGCCCTTCGGTCGCTTGGAGATGGCCAAGACATGGTTCAGGGAGAGATGTGTGTCCACATTCTGTTACTACGGTTCTGCGGGCGTCAACATAGTCTTGCCCGTGTTCTTTGTCGGTGCACGCGTTGCCCACTATCACCCATCCTAGGTCAAGCCTTTGGGCGTATGGCTTGTTGTGGGGTCCGTTATGCTGTTTACGGACTTTATGTACCCTCATGATGTCCCTGCCGAGCAGCAGCAAGATCTTGGCGCCTTGTTCTACCGGCAGGATGTAGTTGGCTATTCCTTTGAGGTGCGGGTAATGGCGTGCCATGTCTGGTGTGGGAATCTCGTCCCTGTTTGTGGCCATGTGGCTGCACTTGATGAGTGTGGGAAGGGGCATGTTCACTTTGCCGTCTATTGAGCATATGGTGTAGCCATTCACTCTTCTCCCTGTAGTCTCCATACGCCCTGCGCACGTTCTGAGAGTGTAAGGAGAAGCACCGTCTTGTATGTTAAACATGTCGAAGAACTCTGACCTGACCAGCAATCGGTTGCTCTGGTCGTCGAGGATTGCGTACATCCGAATAGCCTTCTCAGGTTGTCCCTGGGGGTGCACTGCGACAAGGCATATTTTGGCGCAGGATATTTTGTCACCTTCTTTTCCCGCAAACCTCAGTGCGCTGAGATGTGACGGATGTTGACTCTCCTTCTCCTTCCTCCCCGCCATGCTCCGCTACAGAGGATGGGTTCTTGAGTTGGTGGAGTGTCAGCTCCTCTGGGTGTAAAGATGTCACGTGCTTGTCACTTTTGCACACTGTACATTTGATTTCTTCTTTACAGTCTCTGGCTAGGTGAGTCGTGGAACCGCAGCACCTGAAGCAAACTCTGAATTCTCCAAGTAACCTCTTGCGTTCCTCTAGGGACTGACTCCTGAACCCAAAGCACTTGTTGAGTGGGTGTGTCTTCTTGTATATGGGACATTCCCTGTTTGGGTCCCTTGGTTCCTTGCCTCCGGTGACCGACTGATCGGGAGTAGTTTGGGTCGTGGGAGGCACGTCCGTCCTATGGACCGAGATGGGTGTTTGAGAGTTACCATATCTCGTTACTGGTCTCTCGTTCCTCAGGTTGCTTGCACTGTATGTGGTTTGCGCACCCAAGATGAAACTGGGATCGTTCCTTGCCCTTGCCGCTTCGCGGATGAAGCTCAAGAAGAATGAGAATGGGGGGTAGACGACTTGCTTCTCCCTTTTGTATTTGGAACCTTGTGAAATCCACCTTTCTTGGAGGTTGAAGGGTAGCTTCTCCAGGATGGGTCTCACGCCACGAGCTGAGTCTAGGAGGTTGAGACCTATTAAGGAATAGTCTTTCCTTGCGAACTCCAGTTCTTGCAGCAGGTCCCCGAGCTCTCGTAACTTCGAGTAGTCTTTAGTTGTGATCTTGGGGAAGCTGTCGACTCTTTTGAAGAGCGAATCCTCAACTGCTTCGGGGCTGCCGTAGGACTCTTCTAGCCTTTCCCACACTAGGTCAAGACCTACTTGGGGTTGGTGCGCGTTTGCCGCCCGCAGTCTATTCGCGTGCTCTCTGGATTCGTTCCCCAGGAACTTGAATAGCAGGTTGAGCTCTTCCCTTGCTGAGAAGTCCAAGCTGTTGATTGCATCTTTGAACGTAAACTTCCACGTCCGGTAGTTCTCAGGGCGGTCGTCGAAGCTGGTGAGTCCTGCTTGCACCAGGTCACGCCGGATCATGTACTTGACTATGTCTGTCAGGCCTGAGGCATCGGCGTGTTTGTCCCGTTCTGAGGTAGTTGCTGGGAGGGTCTGTGCGGTCGCCTCTTCCTTGGCGTGGACGCGTGATGGCTGCTGGCCAGTGTGAGGGGCTGTTTTCTCCCGCGTGGGTGTACCTGGATTGCGAGCCTGTTGTGGTGCATCCGTGTGCGCGCTGGCGTGTGGATCACTGTTGCGGCTGTGGCTATCCCAGGCAGCATGTACCATTGAAGGAACAGCATCTTCTCCTCGTGGGCCCAGCAAGTTTTCGGTGTCTGTGGAGTCACTCCCTCCATGTTGAGATGGTGCGCTGGTATTTACACTGAAGAGGCTCCTTACGTAGTCTTCAGTGCGTTGGGCTGGATTCTCTGAGGCAATCCGTCTGTACGGTTGCTCCCCGCCGTCCTGTTGCGCGGCTGCTTCTAGGACTTCAGCTTGGGCTGTGGCGGCAGCGGCATCCTCCACTTGATTAAGCGCCTCTAGTTCCGCATCGAATTCGGCTTTCCAGCGCGCAGTCGCTGCGGCAGTAGCAGCAGCAGTGGCGGGAGCGGCAGCGGTAGCGGCATTAGCGGCGGCTGTCTTTTCCTCCTCTTCTATGCGCGCTCTTCCTGCTCTTATGGCTGCTTCTCTGCGACTATATTCGGCCCTGGCACGTGCGGCCTCTGCGGTGGCTCGCGCCTTGGTAGCGCTTGCGCTGGACACGTTGGATAGCGCTGATTTTGCAGACCTTGATAAGTGCCTTGATGTGCTGGAGCGCTGCGACGCGGTCTCCAGGAGGAGGTCTTTTCTCACGCTTTGCGCGTATGTGATAGCTGTCCGCACGCGGCTGTCACGTGTAAGGTCAATGTAATTTTGTAAGTCCCTTTCTTGCAGGCTTTCGCTGGTGTTGGCCCTGGTCAGGTAAGTGATGTATGCTTCTGACAGTTCTTGATAACGCGAGTAATCGGTTCTTAATTGCGTTATTGCCTGCTTGAGCTGTTGCGCATAGTTGCCAACGCTAGTAACATTGCGTATTCCAAGTGTGGTTGTGCTCCAGGCCAACTCTAGTTTAGCGCGGTGCGCTTCAATGTCAGTCTCATATTTTTCGCTGGCCTTTTGTGTCAGTGTGACTGTCCGTTTGGGCCTTGGGTCTGCCTGCGCCTGTTGCAGTTGCGCAGCGGTCTCTGTGTCTGAGTGACCGCTCTCCTGCGTGATGTCTGGTGAGGCTCTGAGTTCTGCCATGCTGTAGGTGTGTGTAGGCCTTTAGCCAGTGCGTGTGGCGTTCGGTCTTTTACCTGTGTCAGCGATGGGCGTCTGTCTCAGATGATGCTGAGCGGTGTCCTGCAGCGTGCAGCGTAGGGGTAGCTGTACTCACAGGTGTCCAGTGGCTCTGACCCGTGTCCTGGCGGGTGTCCGGTGGCGTGGCCCTTGATGGCGCTGGCCGTGGGGACGTGCGCAGCAGTAGGTGAGATGGTGGATCCTCACTATGGGGCTGTGCAGGGGGTGCACTCAGACAGAGAAAGGCAATTAGGTTTTGTGTAAGGAGCACTGTTTGTCTGCAAAGCTGCTGCCTCGTGTGCAAGATTGTTTGCTGGTTAAAGCTTGCTGCCCTGTCTGAAATCCTGCTTGTGCAGTGTAAGCTGCTGCTTGTCTGTTAAGGCTGCAGGCTGTGTGCAGTTTGAGCTACTTGGTGCTTCTGAGACTGCTCTGTTTTATCATGGAGTCTGGAGTAGCAGCTCCTGTAAGTGTCTGTAAGGCACATGGTATCTTCTCACTATTCTGCAAGCCAGGGTCATACGCAAGATGATTTAGCCCAGATAGTGTTAACTCGGCCCTCTTTTCCAAGCACAACAAGTCTGGTTTTTTCTTTACTTTATTTGGGGAAAGTAGCATAAAATACAGTCACTTGTGAAGAGATGTTATGTATGAATAGTGCCTCTCGTGCTTGGTAGTTAAAGGCAGGTGAGAAGATAATCCTACCATACAGGAGTATACAGCAGTGCTCACTCATCCAGAGGTAATGGTGGAAAAGGAAGTGAGGGGCAAGGGTCACACTAAAGGTTCAGTGAGACTGCACTAACTGTCAGCAAAAGACAGGGGGGGAAATGGGAAAGCCCAAAACTAGGAGGACTGGAGAAGTTGCCAGAGCAACCAGGGGTGTGACAGACTGGAAGGAAAAAGGGCAACATAATGTATCCATTCCATCTGCACTGAGAGAGAACTGCAAGGAAAGTGACATCCTAGTGCAGCTAGCAGGGGGAACTGCCAAGGGAGAGGGGGGCTGAAACAGAGAAGGCAGACATTGGTATTTCTGTTCCATGACAGTGAGCCTTCTGAAGCAGGTGCCCTGCTCCTATTTGAGGATAGATTTCACTCCCAGACCCCCAGTAGGCGTGTTTTTTTACCTGTATCTTTGTATTTCATTGTGTGTACGCGGGTTTGCCCGAATAAACTATATTTTATTCCACTACTTTGTTTTGCCTAGTGAATGATCCTGGTTAAAAGGTGTTAAAAGTCCTGGTCTCACATGACAAGCTTTTTTCTGGTGGCAGCGGTAGGATCATTAGGCGTTGGGCTAGGATTTCCTGCAGGGAATCCTAGCCCAAATATAGGCTGCGAGCCCTCAAAACAAGTCGTGTCGGACACAATTATACAAAGCAGGGAATCACACTTTTCAGTGTTACTTAGTTTAGTGCCAAGAAAGGTGAAGATGTCTACCCGATCAGGACGGTACTGGTCATGGGATTGTGCCGCAGTGGTTGCCCGGTGTGAAGACTTCGGACGCTGCCATCCTCGCCCGAGCGACAGCAGGGGAAGGAGCTGCCCAGGTAGTGGCTGCCACCATCCCCGATGCGGGAGGTGCTGAGCTGGGGGAGGGCAGTCGAGGTCGCCCCGGTGGCTCAGTTTGCTTCACTGGGCACAACGGCTGCACATGAGATGGTGGCAGCTCTGATTGCGCTTCTAGGTCCAGAAGCTACTTCAGCGGAGAAACTGCAGATGGCACAGCTAGCCCACCGCACCCCGCACCCTCCGTATCCGGCGATGGCAATTCCTTTGACTGCCCAGCCAAGGTGTCCCACCATAGCTTTGCCAAGTTTGCGGATGGCACTGATGACATCAATGAGTTCCTGCGGTGCTTTGAGAACCAGTGCGGATGGTTCTCACTCCCTCAGGGAGAGTGGGTGAAATACCTGTCCCCCCTGTTAACCAGGAGGGCACAGGCAGCGTTCCAGCAGGTCAAGCAGGAGGATGGCTGGGACTATGGGTTTATTAAAGCCCTCTTGCTGAGATGGTGTTGGGTCAACCTGGAGACCTACCAGGAGCAGTTAAGGTCCACTTATGTGGAATTCATGACAAGGATAGACCATGCGAGTACCCGGTGGATAGAGGGGTGCCAAGCCCTCACGCAAAAGGAGCTGCTTGATCTGCTGATCCAAGAGCAGTTTTATCAAAAATGCCTGCCAGAGGTACAAGAGTGGGCGATTGACCACAAGCCAGTTACCCATGAGGAGGCAGCACACATGGCAGACGAGTATGTCACCACCCGACCACAGTATAGGAAGCAGGTCCAGCAGCACCCTTCAACTGGGTGAGAAGCCAGCGGATCACTCCTCTGCTACCCCGACCTGGAGGACAAAGTCTTCTACCGGGGGGAGTGTAGCAAAGACGGCAGAGTTTGTGCACAACCGCCGGTGCTATCAATGCAACCAAACCGGGCATATGAAGCCAGATTGCCCCGATCGTCCCCGTTCTAGTAACCCCCCTCCAGGCAATGTACCCCTTCGTGGGATTGTCACCTACAGCGGAGCAGCAAGCCACCATGCAGCAAGTGCAGCAGTGGATCCAAGCGGCGGCTCCTGTAGCAGCTAACAGCAGGACAACGGAGGAGGCAGACGTTCATCAGATTGCAGGTGAACGGCAAGTTGCAGCCGTCGGGCTACATTTGAATGACATCTGGAGGAAGCATTTACGTCCAGTGGCCATCGGAGATCGCCAGGCAGCCGGCCTGATTGACTCCGAGGCCAAAGTCACTCTGGTGCGACTTGATATGGTCAGCCCAGAGCATCTGCTCCCTGGTACAGGGACGCAGGTCACCAGGCCAGACAGGGGATGTAGCCCACTCCATTCCACTAGTGGGGCATCAGGGGGTTTCCCACACTAGAACCCAACTACTGCCGTGTTTCTCCTGGCCGGGGGGTATCCCAGGCAGTATCGGCGATCTGCTGCTCCTGTGATGCTTGCCAGCGGGTAGGCAAGTTGGATGACCATGTGAATGTCCCCCTGAACCCACTACCGGTGATCAGTAAACCTTTTCAGAGAGTAGCAGTAGATATAGTGTGTCCGCTTATGATCCCTAGTCGGTCGGGGAAGCGCTACATCCTCACAGTGGTTGATTTTGCAACAAGGTACCCTGAGGCTGTGGCACTCTCCTCTATCGAGGCAAGAACGGTGGCAGAAGCATTGATAAGGATTTTTACTAGGGTAGGGTTCCCTTGTGAGATTTTAACCGATCAAGGGGTGCAATTGATATCTGAATTGCTCCAGTGTCTCTGGGCTACGTGCGGGGTGACAGCCCTCTGTACTGCCCCTTACCACCCCTAGACAAACGGACAGATGAGCGGTTCAATGGGACTTTGAAGCAAATGCTGCGGGCATTTGTAGAAGCTGAACAGGTAGACTGGGAGGCTCATCTACAGCATTTGCTGTTTGCATACTGAGAGGTACCGGAAGAGTCCACCGGGTTCAAACCTTTTGAGCTTCTATATGGTCGCAGGGTCCGGGGACCGCTTGACCTGTTCCATGAGGGATGGGAAGGGGAGACTACTGGTACTGATGCTTCTGTGCTACAGTATAGAGTTGAGCCCAGGGACCAGTTATAAAGGCTCATGGGGTTAGCACAGGCTAACCTGAAGGATGCCCAAACCAAGCAGAAGCGTTGGTATTACAAGAAGGCCCATAGTAGAGAGTTCATCCCTGGGCAGCAAGTGGTTATACTGAAGCCCACTCGGCAGAACAAACTCGTGGCTGCCTGGGCTGGCCCGTATACGGTACTCTGGCAGATGAACGAGTGCAACTATGTTGTAAGTTTAGACCCTGAGACAGATAGGCATAGGACATATCATATCAATATGTTGAAAGCTTATTACACGAGGGAGCCATCTGTGCTGCTATCTGTAGCCCACCAATGGGGGACTCGGCAAGCCAAGCTCTGCCCGATCTCCTAGGGGTGTCTAGGTAGGGGGGCACAGTAGAGCAGGTCGGTCCCCAGCTTGAGGCACCCCCGCGGGTGCAAGCATGAGTTACTGTATGTTAGAGTTAGAGGTGATAGTACGGTTTCAGAGTCCTTGGGCTTCACCGGTAGTCCTGGTACCTAAGAAGGATGGAACCACTCGGTTCTGTGTGGACTACAGGCAGCTCAATGCTCAGACTGTGTCGGATGCCTACCCCATGCCCCGCATGGATGAGCTTTTAGATGAGCTCGTGGGGGCAAGGTATCTGACTACCATGGATCTGTTCAGGGGCTACTGGCAGATCCCTCTGACCCAGGGGATGCAGGAGAAGTCGGCTTTTATCACCTTGAGTGGCTTATATGAATTTCTAGTTATGCCATTTGGGGTGAAGAATGCCCCGGCTACCTTCCAATGCCTGGTCAATAGGTTACTGGAAGGAATGCAAAGTTTTGCTCGGGCATATCTGGATGATATAGCTGTGTTTAGCAACTCCTGGGAAACACATTTAGAGCATGTAGCAGCGGTGCTAGGAAGGATCAGGGAAGCTGGGTTAACTCTCAAACCTTCTAAGTGTTTGGTCAGCAAGGCAGAGTTACTGTACCTAGGGCATACCTGAGTCGCAAGCTGCTGCCTCGGGAGGTGGCCAATGCCACCATTGAAAAGGAGTGCCTAGTTATTGTTTGGGCATTGAAGAAGCTACAGCCCTACCTGTATGGTAGAGCCTTTACCGTGATCACTGATCACAATCCTCTCAGTTGGTTACAGAGTGTGTTGGGGAGAATGGGAAACTGCGACGCTGGAGTCTTGACCTACATCCCCAGTGACCAATGTACCACCAGCACATCCAGGCTTGGGGAACCACCTGATGGGGTGACTGCCCCAGAGCCTTCATCTTGAGTGGGGAGGTGTGACAGTAGGGGGTAGCTTCATAAATAAAGGTGAAGCCCAACTGGCTGCCCTTAAACCCGAAGGTCAAGGGCTGAGAGTGTCAGCTCTTGAGTCTAGTAATGTACCCTGTTATGTTTCCCTGTCCCTCTGTTCCCATTATACTTTTCCCTGCAGGATTAAAAGCTATGAATACTATGTGTGGTTAGGGTCCCCCATAGGAATTAGCTGCAGAATGGGGACTTTGGGAGCGTGAGGCTAAGGGTCGATATCGGGGGGCAACTAGTATTAGAAAATGTATAAAATATTGCTGACCGGAGTTACCGGTAGTACTGGTATTTTACCCGCAAATCGCATATGATTTGAGGGTACGCATCTGTAGATGAGGACGGGGTGTGTTATGGATGTACAATGTAAGGTATAGCAAAACCTGACATGTTTTGGGCTTTACCTGTTCCCCTTGCCCCAGAAACATAACACTTTGGGAGTGTAACTTTAAGGTGGGATATTTGGATCGAAATGTATTTATCTTGTTTGCTGGAGTTCGGGGAACAAAGTTACAGGTAGTCCCCTAATTCTCCTCGGCGTGCAGGCATGTTTTGCGGGTACACGAGGTGAATTCCACCGGGGCTACAGTGTCGCCAAGAATCCTGGTTTTCGAACCCAAGTATCCCAGACCCATTTCCCTCACAGGTATACGGTTCCCCAGAACATATACTTTATTAAAACAAGTTTTATAATGTTTGGTACATTCTGTATAAATTTCTATACAGTCAGCCCGGGCAGCCACATACGTGCCAGGAAGTCTGCATAAACATCAGAGTTCAAAGGAGGCACAAATATTTTTGCTTGCTTACCCTTCCTGTGGCAGAATCTGCACGCTGTTTGCTTAACGCTGTGGACTTCATGGGTGGACACGACATACGGACATCCACTAAGTGAGTTAGTTACCCCAGCTCTATTCTTTCATTCATGACTTAATGGTCAGTGTGGGGACATATATTGTACTTATATATTGTGTTTGGGCCACTGGCAACACTAGGAACTAGTCCCCAGTCCCTGGTATGGGATGCTGTTATCACTCATAATATATGTGGAGTCCTACTGCGGAGCGTTAATAATGTTATATGGATACAATTAACTCTTGAAGCACCCGTTTTCTCCCTTCTAGAGTTCAAAGGAGGGAGGATGGCCAGAGGCGACAAAACTGTTTGGTGAGCGGGGAAGAGCGATTTGCCGGGTCGGAGAATTAAGGGCACCCCGCTGGGGCACCTTTTGGACTGCCAGACCTGGTGGAGCCTGCCCAGCGAGTGGCAATGGGTTAGCTGGGGGAAGACGCCGCTCGTAAGCGCATTCCCCATTGGCTAATTCGTATTTCCCACTCGCCCAGCTTTCCGAGCCGGCTTGGCACGACCCCTCCTTTTTCTTTTCTTCAAGAGTGTAGGTGGTACTGCAACATATTTTCCAACGTATTAGCTTTCCTGTAGATAACCTTTGGTTTGTCAGGAATCATTTTATTGAGAATATTATCGCACCTTAAGATATTCTAATGTTTATCCATAATCTGATTGATCTGCCTTGAAGCTCCATTGAATTTTGTAATAAAAAGCACGTCCTGGTTTTGATCTATTTTATGAATTTTCTCTTTCAATATTGTAGCACGATCCAAAAGCAACGCCCTGTTAAGGCCTTTTCCACATTCACCATGTTATGCCCCTTGGGTAGAAATTTTTCTTTTAACTGTGTTGATTGAATTATAAAATCATCCATTTTGGATGTATGTAACTATGTAACTATGTAACTATGTAACGATGTAAGTATGTAACTGTGTGTGGCGAGGAAAGGGTTAACCAGACTTATAATAAAGGTCAAGCCCACTTGGTTACCCCTGACCCGTGTTTTGGGGTCCTAGAGTGTCAGCTCTTGGGCCCGGGCATTGTGTATGCATTACTGTGACTGTGTGCAAAATATGAGACAACTGCCATTTGTGTGCTTTACCTTTTCCAGAGGTGCTGGGACCGGGAGATTTTCAGGAGGTAAGTTTCAGGGTGGGTTTGCCGGAGAAAGTTGTTACAGATCGTGGCTAGGTATCGGGGTTCCCAAGTTATGAGTTACCTCAGAAATGTATCTGGGAATCAAGTGAGATTCTCGGATACATGGAAGCCCAGTGCTCTAGGCAGACCCCCATCCTGAAAACGTTCTTGCAACTCATCCCTAGGATGCCCTGCTTCAGCATAATCCAGGAAAAGGTCATATGAGGCACAGGGTTGCCTGGTATAGAGTGTCAGCTCTGCAGCCAACTGCTGGCTGCAGTCCGGTGAATGTGTATAAGACGGAAGTTTGTTTTATTAAAATAGGGTTCAGGGGGGAAATCATATAATGTGTTAAATGTATGAATTATGGTAACAATGTTTTTGAATAAGGGAAAAGAGAATGGGTTTTAACCATCACCCAAGATTTATAAGTAGGTTTTGGAAGTAATGTCATAGGAAGTCAGTTAGATAAACAACCCATTTGCATAGAAAGCTTCAAAGAGACATTTGTCCAAGAGGTGTTAAACCTTTTGTTGACACATAGGGTGTGTAAGCCTGGGCTTTGAAATGCTTAGCAGGATTTGAAGGTGTTAACCTCTTGTTAGCAGGAAAGACCAAATAATTTGTTAGCCCTTCTGTGCTAATTGAAGCCCCAATATCCTTAAATCAAAAGTGTCCCTTTTGCCTAGCAAGACTGAGCGGCATTCAGGAAGAAAACAGGATGGCATATGCTAAGTGGCAAGTGGCCAGTGGGGGGGAGATGACAGTTTTGTTGCACATGTTCAGTCACTGTTCTGAAGCTTCTGCCAGGCTACCTGTGGTACTGGCAGAGCATGCCCATTGGCCAGGGATAAAATTCCCACGCAGTGATTCGCTGCAGACTGACGGATGGACTTTTGGGTGTTTTTAAAAAGTCATGCAGTCAGTCAGAGAGTTAGATTCATCAGTTTCATCTAAGAGATCCATCTAAGTTTTTCATGAGTTCCATCATCAGTTCCATCTTGTGTGATTCACCTGAGATTCAGTCCCATTGGAGAAGTTCCAGCTCTGAGTAAATCACCTACATTTCTCAGAGGCTAAGTGACCAGAATTCAACAGCAAGAGGCTACAGGAAGGAGAAGTAGCCTGGAATATGTTGCTGTGTGTTTGCAACTAGAAAGATTAGTTTTGTTATCCCAGTTTCCAAAGTAAGTGTGTCTTTTTCCTGTAATTTGTGTAACATAGTTGTGTACATTCGTTATGTGAATAAACGCAATTTATTTTTATCTCTCTGCTTTTCTCAATCAATGATCCTGGTAATTAAAAGTCTTAATAAGCTTGGCCTACCGTGACAGGGTGTAACTATGTAACTATGTAAGTATGTAACTATGTAAGTATGTAACTGTAAGTATGCAAGTATGTAAGTATGTAACTATGTAAGTGTGACGGTGAGGGGGTAACCAGGGTCACTAACAAAGGTCAAGCCCACTTGGTTGCCCCTGATCCATGTTTTGGAGCCCTAGAGTGTCAGCTCTTGGGATGACTGTCGTATATGTACTGTCATGCATTGTATGTAAAATATGCAAAAAATAAAGAATTTGCGTGTCTTTTGCCTTTCCAGGAGTGCTAACCAGTGGAGATTCTCAGACTATGAGTTTCAGGGTGGACTTTGTGGTAAACGTGTTGTCGGATTGTGTCTAGCTAGCCGGGGACCAGAGTTGCTGGCCACCCCAAACATGTATCTGGGAGCCGAGTCAGATTCCCGGGTACATGTAGACACAGACCTCCGGACAAAGTCCTCCCTGGAAAGCAGTTACGCGGCTCACCGCCAGGAAGTAAGAGTGTAAGTATGTAAGTATGTAAGTATGTAACTATGTAACTATGTAAGTATGTATGTAAGTATGTAAGTATGTAAGTATGTAACTATGTAACTATGTAAGTATGTAACTATGTAACTATGTAACTATGTAAGTATGTATGTAAGTATGTAAGTATGTAAGTATGTAACTATGTAAGTATGTAACTATGTAACTATGTAACTATGTAAGTACGCCTTTCTGGACAACTTCGTTACCGGGGTCTCGACTGTCGGTGGAAACGCAGCTTTTTTATTGACACGTATAATACCACACAATAGCGGCAGAATTAAACTGGCCAGATATTACCGTTTCTAACTGAAGATTGAGAATAATAGGGCCATTTGATGCCCAAACTCCCAAATTGATTGCGTTTCAGATGATGATTTGCCCGTGTTATGAATCTTTGTCCCGAATCGCGCATCCCGCAGCGCGATATAAAACATGGCGTTTCCCTTGTTACTATACAGTGTAGAGACATTTCTGTATATATTTCTGTATACATGCTGAAGCACAGTGAATATTAGACAGTCACTTTATACAGTACAGATCCTACTGTCTCTGCACGCTCTTCCTACTTGGCACTTAGAGTGTAAGCTCTGTGGGACAGTGGCGGCTTCCCGAATGTTCACGCTAATCTGTATGTAACCCCCTTTCCCTATCCCTATGGGAAACCGCGGGCGATTACGTGTGCTGCTGTACCTGTATGCTCACAGGAGGCCTGAGACTCCGCCTCTGGGGTGAGCTCTCTCTCGGTGCGGCGCCTCCACCTATGAGGATCTCAGCGTAGGCCGGATTAACCTCGCCATAGGAAACAATACGACAATAATACAACCAATGTATATAACACACCTTACTAACACAGTAATAACACAATAATACAATTACACACACTTCATAACAATAATAAAGACATCAGAGAATGATGGTTTCCCCAAAATACTCAGGGTGCCCTGGGCACCTGAAATCCTGACGTCCGCAGAACAATTCCCACCCCACAGTGTGTGATGGTAGCGCTACCCTCCCTGAGGTGGGGTGGCTCACGGTGGGTACATTCCTGGCTACGAGCAGGGAATTAGGGGAATCCTCTGTTAGCAGAGCCGCGTCCGTGGTCCCATGATGTGGGATCTGCAAATTTCCCCTCACGCCTTACAGTTGGTGGTCACGTGCGGTCTCCATAGGCCGCAGCGTGGGTGTCTGTCCGACGGCACAGTGACGTGGGTCTATAAGGGGGAAGAGTCCCTATCTAGGGTCTTCCCTACACTACTGTGCTCAGACAGTGATCAGGGCCTAACTGGGGCCTTGGGGCAGAGTTCTGGCCTGGTCCAGGGGCTTACTAGCTCCCTGGATGCATCCGTCCTCTTCGCTGCCTCAGTGAGGACTAACTGTCACCTCTAGAATTCCGCAGAGCAGTTCTCTCCCAAAACGCCCGCCCGCGCCCTTTGCCGCACAGTCGTCTGGGACTTGTAGTCTTTTTTCAGCAATGCCTAAGATGACGACGCTCCGAGCGCAACTACGCATGCGCGCTGAAACAAAATGGCTGACAGCACTCCTGCTCGATCGCGCCGAGCAGCGGAGCCATTCCCCACGCCAGAGGCAGTTAGGGGGAACCCTTGGGGGCCTCCGCTATATCTATTATACTGTGTGATATTTTGTTATTGGGGCGGCTGTGCGCTGTGTACTTGGCGTTATACTAATAAAGATATATATATTTATATACACATACACATATATACATGAATACGCAGGCTTCTTTCCTGCCCTAGTAACATCCCCTGCGGCAGTGCCATGAAAACCGTTGCCATAGCAGCAGGAAGAGGAGAAGGGCGGGAAACGGTTGCCATGGTGAGCACTGCAGCATCCACTGCTTACTGGTGATATGTTACACACACACATATGTACATATGTAAATACACACACATACATATGTACACACACATAGAGATAGTCACACGTACATCACACAATTGCACAAATATACACACAGATAGACACACACACATACATACACACACACATGTACATATAAGTAAGTATAGATAAAGTATCTGTTGTCTAAATTTAGCACAGGTGGAACTTGATGGACGTACGTCTTTTTTCAACCTCATCTACTATGTAACTATGTATATGTGCACACACAGATAGACACACGTACACACACACACACACACACACACATATGTACTGTACAGACACACACACACATACATATGAACACAGACACACAGATAGACACACGCACACATACATACACACACACACACACACACATATATGTACTGTACAGACACACACACACATACATATGTACACAGACACACAGATAGACACACGCACACATACATACACACACACACACACACACACACATATATGTACTGTACAGACACACGCACACATACATATGTACACAGACACACAGATAGACACACGCACACATACATACACACACACACACACACACACACATATATGTACTGTACAGACACACGCACACATACATATGTACACAGACACACAGATAGACACACGCACACATACATACACACAATCGCACAAATATACACACATACACACAGATAGACACACACACCTACTGTACCTATGTACATACACACACAGATAACTACAGGTACACACACATATATACACACACATGCATATGTACAGACACACAGATAGACATACATACGAATACACACAAAATCGCACAAATTTACACACACACACACAGATAGACAAACACACACACATACTGTACATATACATACACACATATACATACACATACACACACACACATAGACACATACACACATATGCACACACATACATATGTACACAGACACACAGATAGGCACTGTACCGTGTATGAGTCTCACTAGATGTGCTAAAAACTGAGCTCTGTCTGTGTTTTATGTTATGTCTCTGGTTTTAATGCATATTGCCATGCTCAGTAGCACTCCTCTGACACTCATATGCTTATATATATGTTGTGGGTATTTTGAGGGTTTAATAGGAGCTTGTTAGGTGTCCAGTATGTTTCACAGACACACAGATAGACACACGTACACATGCATACATACACAATTGCACAAATATACACACATACACACAGATAGACATATGCGCACACACATATACATAAATACACATATATATGTATGTAAACACACACAGATGGACACACGAACACACACAGACACACAGACATATGTACATATGCACACACACACACACACACACACACACACATATGTACACAGACACTCAGATAGACACATGCATACACAATCGCACAAATATACACACATACACACAGATAGACATACACACACACACTCATGTATATGTATATATATATATATATATATATATATATATATATATATATATATGTACATATGTACACACACACATACCTATGTACACACACACATACGTACACACCCATACACACACAATTGCACAAATATACACACATACACACAGATAGACACGTAGACTCACATACACACACAATTGCACAAATATACACACAGATAGACACACACACACACAAGTATACGTACACACACACACACACACACACACACACACGTGCACACTGATACACACTCAATTGAACAAATATACACACAGACACACAGACAGACAGATGCCATACACATGTACATATGCGCACACACACACACACACAGATAGACACACATACACACACAATTGCACAAATGTACACACAGATAGACACACGTACACACACAGATAGACACATGTACACACACATACACACGCAATCGCACAAATATACACATAGATTGACACACGTGCACACACACGTACACAGACACATGCACACAGGCACATGTACAAACAGGTAGACACACACTGGCACAAAAAATACACACGTACACACACACATACATTCGTGCGCGCACACACATAGACACACAGGTACACACACAGACACGTACATACAGGTAAATACACACAGACAACCACACAGGTACACACGTAAATAAACACATGTACACACAGATAGACATACACGTACACAAGTAAATACACAAACACACACAGGTGCATGTGCACGCATACACACACACACACACACACAAATACACACATGTACACACAGATAGACACACACAAATACACACAGATACATATACACCGGTACACTCACACAATTGCACAAGTACCCAAACGTACACACTAATACACACATATACACACACAAGTACACAGGTACACACACGTAAAAACACCCAGATAGACACACACACATGGGTACACACAGGTACAAACACGTAAATACACATAGCCACAGATAAACACACAGATACTGTACACACACACACACACATAGATATATACACACACACACACACAGGTACACACACACATATAAGATACACACACAGACATACAAACACATATATATACACACACACACACACACACACCATGTAACGGTCCCTATGTACAGTAGCAGGTACTGTGCCTGTGTTTTGAGCTCCAGTTCCAGCTAAATTCAGCGGTACCGATTGCATCTGTTTCTGGCAGTGATAATAACTCGGAACCTTCAGCTAATTAAAGCACCCGGGGGATTAATGACTGATCTGGGCAAAGGGCCACAGGACCGCCTGACGTGGGGCGGCCAGATGTGGGGCGGCCAGATGTGGGGCGGCCTGACATGGGGCGGCCTGACGTGGGGCGGCCTGACGTGAGGCGGGAGTTTCATGTGGCTAGTTGGGGTGAAAGGGGGGAGGCGTAAGGAAGGGATCTATGTTATATTAGTGCTGGGGGGAGCAAGCCAGAGCAGCGCGGATCCAGCAGCCCAGAGTGCGATCCGGCGTTCCAGGCGGGGACCCGAGGTTGGAAGCAGAAAGAAGAGGTGCAGCCTGGCTGATGAAGTAGGTCCTGGGGCGACGCGTGGCGGTGAGGGACAGACGATTGGCAGCAGGGGGGGAAGCGCAGTCATTCACCCCAGGTCGGCCATATTAAGGCCAGCAGCGGGGGTTAGCTAGGTAGGTAATGAAGTTAGCAGCTGCGGCAGAGGGACTTAGGGGGGCCAGGAAAGGGGGTCTTTGATAGGGTTGAGACATTTAAGTTTTTATAATGGGGGGTAGCCGATATCCAGTAATAAAATGACATTTGAAGTCATACATTTCCAATATGTTTTAGCAACAAAAAAAGACACCATTTCTCTCCCCCATTCACTCTTTCCTCCCCATCCCCTCTCTCTCTCCTCCCCCCATCTCATTCTCTCCCCACTCCCCCTATTCATTTCTTCCCTTCTCCTCCCCCATCATTCTCTCTCTCTCTTTCTTCCCCCCTTCCCTCTATTCATTTCAGCCCCCCCCATCTCTCAGCCCCCATCCCCATCTCTCAGCCCCCCCCCCATCTCTCAGCCCCCCTGCATCTCTCCTCCCCACACCTCGCTAAAAGTGCACAGCTTTTTCCCCCGTGGCGTGGATCCCCTCCTGGCGGCAGACACAGGAAGTTGCCATTAACTTCCGGGTCGGACCGCTGAGGCGGGCTCCATCCCTTGTCCTCCTTTGCCCCCATCGTTGTCCTCTTCCTCCATAGCCGCCAACCCCCATCTTCTGCCACCGCCTGCGGCCATCCTTCTCCTTCTCCCGCCAGTCCCGGCCAGACCTGCGTGTGCCCCTGAATTGTCCCATCGCCCCCAGGAAATACGAGACAATTACATGTCCCGACAGACCTTTCAGGGTCAATTAGGCAAGGGTCTAAGGCAGGCAAGACAAGGCTTTCAGCGGGAGACTAGGCAAGGAGAACCTTGCACAGGCAAGGAGAGAGAGAAATGGAAGCCTTATAACAGGACAAGGCAGAAGGCACCCATGTGCCATGTGCGTGTGTGTACATATGTACATATGTTAGCAGAGGCAGGGAAAGCCAGAAGGCATCCATGTTGGAGAGCCTCATATTGGGGCATTTAAATTTTGCGGCATGGGTATTACCCACAGGGCAGGTTTTTTTTGCAGGCGGTTGGCATTCACCATGGTAGGGGCGAAAACGGCCCACCATTTCATCACGGTTTTCGAAAGGGATCAGAAAGGGCTTACAGGTGTGGGATGAGTTTTTGGGGCAGTGTAACGGCAGAGCGTTAGCGCTCAGGAAGCAGTGGAGAGTCAGAGGATTAAGCTATTCACAGACATGACAGGGTCAGTGGGCTTCAGAGCCTTCTTTGGGGGGCGGTGGTGTGCCGAGAGATGGCCGGTAGAATGGGGAGAGTTAGGCTTGCTGGGAAACCTGATGTTCCTGGAGTTGTTCCTTTTGCTGGTGGCGGTGGTAGTATGGGGACGGGCGTTGGCCAACCGTTCGAGGCTCATTGTCCTCAGGTACATGGGTAACTTATGTGCAGGCCCGGGAGGAGTGGTTGTTTCCTGTCTACAGGTAATACAGGGGCAGTCACAGGTAAGGGATCAAGGGGCCAGCTGGTGAGTTTTATTTTACAGAGGGGGAGAACGGGCTCGCGAGGGGGAGGAGGAGGGGGAGAATGGGCTCGTGAGAGGGAGGAGGAGGAGAACGGGCTCGCGAGGGGGAGGAGGAGGGGGAGAACTGGCTCACGAGGGGGAGGAGGAGGGGGAGAACGGGCTCGTGAGGGGGAGGAGGAGGGGGAGAGCGGACTCGCAGGAGGGGAGAGCGGGCTCACGTGGGTGGATGGGGAGAGCGGGCTCGCGTGAGGGAGGAGGAGAGCGGGAAGAAGGGGGCTCGCGGGGGTGAGGAGGGCTCACGAGGGGGAGAGTGAGCTCGAGGGGTGGAGTGCGGGCTTTGGTGGATCTTGGCGATTCCTTTTTGGTTTGGGTCAGCAATAGCTCCCAGGGCGGCGTGTAGGGGGGTGAGGTGACAGTGAGGGGGTACCCAGGCCAGTAAATAAAGGTATTATGCCCGGCTGGGTGCCCCTGAGCCATATTGGGGAATTATAGCGTGCCAGCTCGGAGACCCAGTAATGGCAGTAGCATAAGGTGGCGAGAATCATATCATGTTTTAAATGTATGGGTTATTGGAACAGTGTTTCCCTGTAAACCGCGCAAAGTAAAAAAGGGTTTAAAAAGCAGCAGCTTGCAGCACAGCGTTTAGCCAGCTGCGGCTAGGAAGGTCCAGGAGCGCTGAGTTTTACTGTGAGTGCTGCTGGAGTAAAATCATTAAAAAGGTTATGCCGCAATTTTTATAAAGGTATATAAAAATTGCTGTATAAAAGTCCTCACGGGTTATGTTTTTGTTAAAGTAATGTTCAGAGGAAGTCATTCCGTGTGTATGAAGCTTCAAAGGACCAGTTTCAAAGGCTGTCCAGGATATGAAGATGTTAACCATGTGTTAGCACGGATATGGAAGTGTTAGACCATGTGTTAGCAAGAAGGGGTGAAGTGAAGGAAGAGACTTCAATAAGCCATCCTGCCAAATGGCTGCTCTGTCCAGACTTTCTGGTGCTGAGCCGGCAGGGGGTCTAGCATGACAGATGGGGAAAGATGGCGTTTGCCGCACATGCCCAGTTGCTATGCTGAAGCTCCCAGTGCCAGTCTACACAGGACTGGCAAACTCCAGGATAGGTGGGATAATTTATTCCCATGCAGAGATTGGCTGGCCAGGTTAGGTATAGGGAGTTTTATCCCTATAATAATCCGTGCAGCTATAACAAGACTTAACATTGTAACTAGCAAGTGTATTTATGTTGTTGTAATTGTAAATCAAGCTGTGCATGTTCATTGTGTAAAGAAATTACAATTTGTTTTATCTCTTGCTTTGCTCAATCAAAGGATCCGGGTATTTTGGTGTTAAACGCATTGTTGTACCGTGACAGGTGAGGAGTAGGAAGGCAATTGAGTGCTCCAGAAGGAAGGTGAACAGAGAGATGGTTAGGTTTGTGACAGAGCTGGGGGTGTAGTGGTGAGACCCTTGGATTGGGATGGTGGAGAGCCAGGCCTGTTTAGGAGAGGTGGGATCTATATGTCAGATATAGGCAAGGACATATTTAACTTAAGCCTGCCGTTGGGTTGTAGAGAAGGATGTACATTTGGTGGGGGCTGCAAGAGAAGGTTGAGTGAGTTAAATGTCCTTCCTGGTGGCAGGAAGGTGCTAGAGCGGGAAGGGACCCTGATGGAATGTTGGATCCTTGGGGAGGTGCAAGGTACCACCAGTAGTTATTTGGGGAAGGCGGTTGGTATGGCAGTGTACTTGGTACTTGGTGTGATGGTAGGGGACCAGAGATCAGTATATCAAAGGTTTAGCCCGGCCTCTGGCCCCTATCCGGAACATTGGAGGTTAACCCCAGTAATGTGTTGCAAGACTTTATTGTATGTATATTGTGTTAAGTGCATTCATTTACTTCCTGGGCATGCCAGGCTGGTAATCCGATTACCCAGTCCACACGCCCAGGAACTCGGGTTAGGCTGGTTCCATTGGGAGATCAGAGACAATGAAGAGTGGGGATGGGCAGTCTTCCTATCTGGGAGACGTTGGTCAGAAGAGCAGAGCCATTGTCTTCCCAGACAGAGAGTCGCCCGCCTCCTCCGGAGATAGCGAGCTGGCACTGAGAGCAGGAGGTAGGTGCTGCTCTCATTGGTCGGTTTGTAATTCCTGCCCTTCTTGCCTTGGCCTCCCCGTCACACCCCCAGCACAGATTGGCCAACATAGGCAAGTTCTCGTGCTGTGATTGGCTGCTCGTCCAGCATCCGTGCTGGGATTAGTCACTGCCCTGAGCTCCATGTTTTCCTATGGAGACCGAGAACCTAGAAAAGCAGCGGCCGATTTGAATCCCGCAGATCTCCCCTGGGCTGGCGCGCAGATAGACTAAGTGGGGGGCTCTGAGGACATGCCAGAGACACCCCGAGTCGAGGGTGCGTGTTCACCAGGCAGGAGATTAGAACTTGCTTGGTTTTAACTTGCATCCAGTGCTGCCGGGACCCGGCGGGTATACTACAGAAGTGGAAGCTGCTCCGGGAAAGTCATTTCGGTGGCGCCAGGCACCTGAGTGATCAGGATCCCCTCTGTATTGCGTGAGGCTTGTGAATATAAACTCTGTTGTGATTTTGTGCTGCCTCTGTTGGCTCCGGACGAAATAACCGCCTGTTTATTTGATCTCTGTGTCCTGTCTGGTGCTTGATCCCGTGAATGAGTCCTGGGCTCCCGTCACAGGTACCTACACTGAATACAGTACATGCAATTTCTTATTGTCCTATGGACTAAACTTCGACCCCATGCTCGCGCACACTGGTATTAAAATAGCTTCATTAGCTTAGCTACTAGCCGCTAAGGCAATGAAGGGATTCACAAACAAAAATGAACAATTCCGCGCAAACAATTGTGACAATTATATATAATCTGTGATTACTATATCTCCATATTATAGAAAAATAAAATAATTTTACATTGTGATTAACCCATAAAAAAACGTGAATAACAGCAGTGTAATAAATTAGTATATCACTGAATGTGAAACAATGACTTGTAATATACAACCAGAGAGTCTGCTGCCAGTCAGGAAAGATGGCTCAACATCTTGTGTATGCAAAAATAATGGGGTGCGGGGAAGGGGAAGGGAAAGGAAGTGGGTGGTGGACTGGGCGCTCCCAAATAAATAATAATAATAGTATGCACTATTGTGGCTTCTCTTTATTTGCATATACCTGTGCACTGAGGGATATCCTGACAACTACTGTCTAAAGGGCTCCAGTCAGAGAGAGAAGGATCTCTGACATGTGAAATTATCTACGACTTTTGTGAGTTCTATTCCACTGAATTAATCCATAAAAGCAGTGTTTTACAATCTGCACTATATATGATATCTTTTTCTTTCATATACCATCACACTTTCCTGCGCTCCTCCTCATCTGAAAGCAATACAACATCTTGTGTAGCTGATAGAAAGAAACAAAAAACAGCGCACAACTCTCATGGTGTAGTAAATGATATTATATGAACAGTGTGCTGAGGGTGAGTGTTGCATGTACAGCCGCGTCCCCTTTTATTTTAAAACTTCTCGGATATTTTTCGGTGACTTTTTCCGAATGCCACGTGCTTCACCGCGTTCAAGCGGCGTTCATGCAACATTCATGTTTTGATCCCCACACCTCCAAATCAATAAAAATCACATAAAGCATGTGAATGACTAGTGTCGCATAAGAAAGCTACAGTACCCATTGAATATCAGAATACCAAGAATATTTATGCAGGCACATGTTTGGAAACGAAACAAAAAAAACAAAACAAAATTAATAATTTTTTCAGACTTGAACTTCCAAATGAATGAAAAGTTATACACGCATGCGCATTAATAATCAACTAGGTCCCTTCCCAAAGAGGATTACACGCAGGCGCAGAGATGTGACACCAGGCTCGGCTCGGGACGATTAAAAGCACAAAGCCAACCTTTTGAAAATGAATGGTTTGTGAGAGGTGTCGATAAGAAGTTGAAATCCTTGAGCTTTGTGTGTGTGTGCGGGGGGGGAGAGGGGTAAAGCTGCATGAAGGAGTAGCTGTACTGTAGTTCAAAGAAATATTTTCAACAGGTTATCATAATGTTTTGATCCCCACACCCCCAAATCAATAAAAATCACATAAATCATGTGAATGACTAGTGTCGCATTAAAAAGCTACAAAAATCCAAATGGATATTAGCTTTACAAAAAATTACATAGTTACATAGTTACATAGTAGATGAGGTTGAAAAAGACATATGTCCATCATGTTCAACCTATGCTAAATTTAGACAACAGATACTTTATCCTATATCTATACTTACTTATTGATTCAGAGGAAGGCAAACAAAAAACCCCAGTGACATACAGTATCATCCAATGATATCTCATAAGGGGAAAAATAAATTCCTTCCTGACTCAGAAGAATTGGCAATCGGATTAATCCCCGGATCAACATCCTTCCCATGTATACTTATTTGGTACATCCCTGTATACCTTTCCCATCTAAAAAGATGTCCAACTTTTTTTGAACAAATCTATTGTATCTGCCATCACAGTCTCCATGGGTAATGATTTCTACATTTTAACTGCCCTTAATGTAAAGAACCCTTTCCTTTGTTGCTGGTGAAATCTCCTTACCTCGAACCTAAAGGGATGTCCCCGAGTCCTTAGTACTGTCAGTGGGATGAATAGTTCTTTTGAAAGCTCCTTGTACTGTCCCTGAATATATTTGTATATAGTTATCATATCCCCTCTTAGACGCCTCTTTTCTAATGTAAATAAATCTAATTTAGCTAGCCTCTCCTCATAAGTTAGATTGTCCATCCCCTTTATTAATTTGGTGACTCTTCTCTGCACTCTCTATAGTTCCATAATGTCTTTTCTTAGGATTGGTGCCCAAAATTGTACTCCATATTCAAGGTGTGGTCTTACTAATGCTTTGTAAAGGGTCATAATTATGTTTACTTCCGCTCCATCCATTGCCCGTTTGATGCAAGATAAGATCTTGTTTGCCTTTGCAGCTACTGCATGACTTTGGGCACCATTGCTAAGCCTGCTGTCTACAAGCACTCCTAAATCCTTCTCCATCAAGGATTCCCCCACTATATCTCTATTTAATGTGTAAGTTGCCTTTTTATTCTTGCATCCCAAATGCATAACCTTACATTTATCTGTATTAAACCTCATCTGCCATTTACCTGCCCACGTTTCCAGTCTCTCCAAGTCCTTCTGAAGAGAAATTACATCCTGCTCTGATTCTATTACCTTACACAATTTAGTATCATCAGCAAAGATGGAGACTTTGCTCTCGATGCCAACCTCCAAGTCATTAATAAACAAGTTAAAAAGCAGGGGTCCCAGTACCGATCCCTGAGGTACTCCACTCACGACTGTAGCCCAACCTGAAAAGTTCAGTTTATAACAACCCTCTGTTGTCTGTCCATCAACCAGTTTTCAATCCAGGTGCATATATTATTACTGAGTCCAAATTTTCTTTATTTTGTTCACCAACCTCTTGTGTGAAACCGTATCAAAAGCCTTTGCAAAATCTAAGTAGACCACAACAACTGCATTACCCTGGTCTAAATTCCTACTTGCCTCCTCAAAGAAACAAGTAAGGTTAGTTTGGCATGATCTATCCTTCATAAATCCATGCTGACTATTACTAATTTTGTTTTCCATTAGGTATTCCTGAATATTATCCCGTATTAAACCTTCAAGTAGTTTCCCCACTATTGAAGTCAGGCTTACAGGTCTGTAATTTCCTGGTTGTGACCTTTTTAAATATAGGCCCCACATCTGCCTGAAAATGATAATAACAGTCAGAGTAGGTAAGCAGAGCAGAATCCAGTGACATCCAGGGCAGGATAGAAAAACATGAGAAAAAATCCCAGGCAAACTCCGAAATAGACAGATCAATTTATTAGCAAGCTGATGCCATAACAGGGCTTCACGAACGCACCTACGCGTTTCGTGCAGGGCACTTTATCAAGGTGGACAAGGCACAGTATTGTCTGCATTTTTATTAACACCTGGTTGATCCGCCATGCTGCCGAGGGTGACGTCATCAGTGTGCGTCTGCATCGGACGTCGCGCTGACGTAACGTGCATCCTCATTGGCCAGGCGGGTCACATGGTGCGTACTTTTTTTGTAAAACAAACTTTATTAATAGAAATATTGAAAAACAAAAGAAACAAAAATAAAAAGTATTAAAAACACAATAAAACATATACGTTTACATAATAACTATCAATGCAAACACCTGTATTACAATTGTGAGCAGTCGCTTGTATTTAGAGCAAAGTTGAAGCCATACAAAATGATGCTATGGAAATACATGGTGAAACCATGTAGATAATTATTGATGAACTAGTATGGTATAATAGGACTATTCACAAGTGCAACAGGAATAGATGAAACCTTGTAGTTCCTGAAAAAGACAAAATTTGTGTGTGGAGTAAACTAAGTAAAACATTTGATACAATCATACATTGAGAATGGAAATATAAAGAGATAATTATATAATATCAAATTATCATTACACTCCTCACACAATTGAGTCATGGTACATAGATCAAAAGTTGATATATAATAATTGACCTTCTCAAAGACTTCATTACATATTTAATGCACTTAGAAATATATTGTGTTACACGTTTGAGAGCTTAAAAATTCTTGTTTAAGTTGGGATTTGTTACTACTCTATTGTAAATTGCCTGGAACCACGGTCACGAATGATGTATGAATGATTCCAGTAAGCTCAACTCATGTCCTCCCTCTTCCAAAGCATGACAAGTCCTTAATGTCTTTCTTAATTTTATTGCTGGATTAGAAAACACAGGAACTTGTAGGTGTAGTGTAGGCAGAGAGTGCTTCTCTATGTGGGATGCTTCTATGGGGTTAGACTATGGTAAGAGAGAAAGGCCTTACCAGGGGTGGATGCAGACAGGTCTGTACTCACTGTAATCTAGGGTGGAAAAGGAAGTGAGGGGCAGGGGGTCACACTAAAGGTTGAGTGGGACTGCACTAACTGTCAGCAAAAGACAGGGGAGAACATGGGAAAGTCCATTAACTGGGAGGACTGGAGAAGCTGCAGTAGCAGTTCACTGATTACGTGCTCAGAGGCAAGAAATGCAACATTGTTGCATGTTACACAGGCACAGTGTGTGTATGTGGAACCAATGCCTGCAGCTGAACTTAAGGAGCTGACAAGCAAAAGGGGGGTCGGGCAGGAATGTGATTCTTGTTCCATGACACTCCCCGTCTGGTATCTGGAGATACCACTATATAACTGGAATATGTGGAACATATGTGCAATGCATAACAAAGATAACATCACATTCTCAAACAATGCAAGAGTCCATGTTCACATAGCGATGTGACACCGGCCGGTATCACTGGTATCAAGGTCCCTTGGCCAAGGTTCTTTGGCAAAGGATGCAGGGTGGATGCACAGCTCCAGGTTTGCTGGTTGCACCACAATGTCTTTGTATAAAAGTCTCTGGCACTGTTTCCTTTTAGTCTTGTAAGAGAGCAGTCCTTTTGTCTCTGTAGTTTCACCCACAGAGTGTATCCCCTTGTAGGTATACCAGCCGTGGCAGCCTGTTGCTCTATCACCTGGCGTTTGGCAGAAGGAGAGGGCTTTTGGCTCCTTGTGGGAGCGGATTACTGTCCCTGGAAAACTGGTTGTCGAATGTAATCCAATAAAGGGGGCGTCGTTCAGGGAGACTCCCTGAAGCTGAGCGCTGGGGTTGAACATTACCCGGATTTGATCGGGTTCCTGAGGGTGGTAGGCCCCAGGTGATTGGAGGTACCGACATTCTTCACCTTCCTCCATTAGAGGTGCTGGCTTTGCGTGGCCGGTAAAGAATATCTTCTGGATGAAGACCACAAAATTGTTTTTGGTCTCTGGTTCCCTTTGTGGGCCGCAGAGATGCGAGGTGAACCTAGAGATGGCATGTTCTCCATTGTTTGGGAAGCGCCTCCTTGGTGAACGGAATGGTAGCGGAGTCACCCGACTGCTTAGTCCGTCATAGAGAGCTCCTTGACAGTTAACCTCGGGAATCCTCTATCTTCCCTCGATGGTGTTTGTTTGTCATCGTTCCTTGTTGTCTGGAACGCTGTGCACCGTAGTTCATCGGTACATTTCTCTTGCACGAGAACATCTCCGCGTAGTTTGGTGAAACGCTTTTGTGTTTCTTTGTTGACTGCCATCGGGAGGTTGTTTTCTCCCTGGACATGACGAAGAACAGTCTCTTTTGTCCTTGTAAATCCTTTTGGGAAATGTCTCTGCAACTGTCCCCTTTTACGTGTTTGAACGAACAGTCCTTTTGACACTGTGGCTTCGCCTGTGGGGCGCAATCTTTTGCGGCTATGCCAGCCGTGGCAATTGGTTGCTCTGTTGCTTGATACTCTGTGGGGAGGAACAACTGTACGTCTTAATTGTGCCCTTGCTCGCAGGAGCATTGTCTGATTGTTTGTTGTTTTTAGGACGATCCCTTTGTCGGTCACCTTTGGGAGGTTACTCTCTTCCTTCGGTGGAGTCGACTCATCATCCTTGGCTGTCTGGACTGCTGAGCATCCTAAGCCATTGTCGCATCCCATCGGCGTGAGGATGTCTTTGTTGGTCTCAGGGGTATGACCTTGTCTTTCCTCTTCACTTGGCCCTTCGGTCACTTGGAGATGGCCAAAACATGGTTCAGAGAGAGATGTGTGTCCACATTCTGTCACCTCCATTCTGCGGGCATCAACGTAGTCTTGCCCGTGCTCTTTGTTAGTGCACGAGTTGCCCACTATCACCCATCCTAGGTCGAGTCTTTGGGCATATGGCGCGTTGTGGGGTCCGTTGTGCTGTTTACGGACTTTATGTACCCTCATGATGTCCCTACCGAGCAGCAGCAGGATCTTGGCGTCTTGTTCCACCGGCCGGATGTGGTTGGCTATTCCTTTGAGGTGGGGGTAATGGAGTGCCACGTCTGGTGTGGGTATCTCGTCCCTGTTTGTGGCCATGTGGTTGCACTCGATGAGTGTGGGAAGGGGCATGTTCACTTTGCCGTCTATTGAGCATATGGTGTAGCTATTCACTCTTCTCCCTGTGGTCTCCATTTGCCCTGCGCACGTTCTGAGAGTGTAAGGAGAAGCACCATCTTGTATGTTAAACATGTCAAAGAACTCTGACCTGACCAGTGATCGGTTGCTCTGGTCGTCGAGGATTGCGTACATCCGAATAGCCTTCTCAGGTTGTCCCTGGGGGTGCACTGCGACAAGGCATATTTTGGAGCAGGACATTTTGTCACCTTCTTTTCCGCAAACCTCAGTGCGCTGAGATGTGACGGATGTTAACTCTCCTTCTTCTTTCTCCCCGCCATGCTCCGCTATGGAGGATGGGTTCTTGAGTTGGTGGAGTGTCATCGCCTCTGGGTGTAATGCAGTCACGTGCTTGTCACTCTCGCACACTGTGCATTTGATCTCTTCCTTACAGTCCCTGGCTAGGTGAGTCGTGGAACCGCAGCACTTGAAGCAAACTCCGAATTCTCCAAGTAACCTCTTGCGTTCCTCTAGGGACTTCATCCTGAACCCAAAGCACTTGTTGAGTGGGTGTGGCTTCTTGTGTATGGGACATTCCCTGTTTGGGTCCCTTGGTTCCTTGTCTCCGGCGACCGACTGATCGAGAGTAGTTTGGGTCGTGGGAGGCACGTCCGTCCTGCGGGTGTTTGGGGGTTACCATATCTCGTCGCTGGTCTCTCGTTCTTCAGGCTGCTCGAACTGTATGTGGTTTGCGCACCTAAGATGAAACTGGGATCGTTCCTTGTCCTTGCCGCTTCGCGGATGAAGCTCACGAAGAATGAGAATGGGGGGAAGACAACCTGCTTCTCCCTTTTGTATTTGGAACCTTGTGAAAGCCACCTTTCTTGGAGGTTGAAGGGTAGCTTCTCCAGGATGGGTCTCACTCCACGAGCTGAATCTAGGGCGTTGAGACCTATTAAGGAATGGTCTTTACTTGCGAACTCCAGTTCTTGCAGCAGGTCTCCAAGATCTCGTAACTTCGAGTAGTCTTTAGTTGTGATCTTGGGGAAGCTCTCGATTCTTTTGAAGAGTGAATCTTCGACTGCTTCGGGGCTGCCGTAGGACTCTTCTAGCCTTTCCCACACTAGGTCAATACCTACTTGGGGTTGATGCGCGTTTGCCGTCCGAAGTCTCTGCGCTTGCTCCCTGGATACGTTCCCCAGGAACTTGACTAACAGGTTGAGCTCTTCCCTTGCTGAGAAGTCCAAGCTGTCGATTGCGTCTTTGAACGTGAACTTCCACGTCCGGTAGTTCTCAGGGCGGTCGTCGAAGCTGATGAGTCCTGCGTGCACCAAGTCGCGCCGGATCATGTACTTGGCTATGTCTGTCAGACCTGAGACATCGGCACGTTTGCCCCGTTCTGAGGTAGTTGCTGGGACGGTCTGTGCGGTCGCCTCTTCCTTGGCGTGGACGCGTGATGGCTGCTGGCTAGTGTGAGGGGCTGTTTTTTCCCGCGTGGGTGTACCTGGATTGCGAGCCTGTTGTGGTGCATCCGTGTGCGCGCTGGCGTGTGGATCACTGTTGTGGCTGTGGCTATCCCAGGCAGCATGTGCCATTGCAGGAACGGCATCTTCTCCTCGTGGGCCTAGCAGGTCTTCGGTATCTGTGGAGTCGCTCCATCCGTGTTGAGATGGTGCGCTGGTGTTCACACTGAAGAGGCTCCTTACATAGTCTTCAGTGCGTCGGACTGGATCCTCTGAGGCAATCCGTCTGTACGGTCGCTCCCCGCCGTCCTGTTGCGCGGCTGCTTCTAGGACTTCAGCTTGGGCTATAGCGGCGGCGGCTTCCTTCTCTTGATTAAGTGCCTCTAGATCCGCGTCTAATTCGGCCTTTTTACGCGCCGCGGCAGCGGCGGCATTTGCAGCGGCGGCGGTAGCAGCGGCGGCGGCGTTGGCGGCGGTGGCAGCGGCGGCCGTGGCAGCGGCGGCGGCATTCTGCTCCTCCTCTTCTATGCGCGCTCTTTCTGTCCTTACGGCTGCCTCTCTGCGACTATATTCAGCCCTGGCACGTGCGGCCTCTGCGGTGGCTCGCGCCTTGGTAGCGTTTGTGCTTGCGCTGGACGCGTTAGACTGCGCTGATCTTGCTGATCTAGATGAGTGTCTGGATGTGCTTGAGCGTTGTGACGCGGTCTCCAGGAGGAGCTCTTTTTTCTCGCTTTGGGTGTCCGTGATGGCGGCCTGCACGATGCCATCACGTTCTAGGTCGATCGCCTTTTGTATGCTATCTTCCGTGTTAGCTCTTGTTAGATAGGTGAAATATGCCTGTGACAGCGCTTGGTAGCCGGAGCGGTCTACCTTCAATTGAGTTATCCCCTGCTCGAGCTGTTGCACATTATTGCCAGCGCCGGCGACATTGCGTACCCCAAGTGCGGTAGTTTCCCAGGCCAACTCTAATTTAGCGCGGTGCGCTTCAATGTCAGTCTCATATTTTTCGCGGGCCTTTTGTGTCAGTGTGACTGTCCGTTTGGGCTTTGCGCCTGCCTGCGCCTGTTGCAGATGCGCAGCGGTCTCTGTGTCTGAGAGATCGCTTTCCTGCGTGATGTCTGGTGAGGCTCTGAGTTCTGCCATGCTGTAGGTGTGTGTAGGCCTTTGCCAGTGCGTGTGGTGTGCGGTCTTTTACCTTGTCAGCGATGGGCGTCTGTCTCAGATGATGCCGAGCGGTGTCCTGCAGCGTGCAGCGTTGGGGTAGCTGTACTTACAGGTGTCCGTTGGCTCCTCACTGTGGGGCTGAGCAGCGGGTGGACTCAGGCAGAGAAAAAGGCAGTTAGTAATTGTGAGAGAAGCACTGTTTGTTGCAAGGCTGCTGTGCAGTTTGAGCTACTGGTTGTCTGTGAAAGCTGCAGGCTGCTTGCAGTTTTAGCTACTTGGTGCTTCCTTTGTGTGGTGTAGAGGTTGCTCTGTATAGCTGTGTAAGCTGCTTGCTTGTACTGCTGTAGAGGTCACTCTGTATAATGGAGTCTGGAGTAGCAGCTCCTGTTAGTGTTTGTAAGGCACACGATAATCTTTTCACTATGCTGTTTAAACTGCTGCTTGTTTTGCAGAAAGCTGTAGCAGTTTGCTGTGTAGCTGTGTAGAGCTGCACTTTTGTAGCATGAAGGCTGTGAGTGATAGCTTCTGCGTAGACCTCTAATACACGGTCTCTCTCTTACTTTCCTGGAACCAGGGTCACGAATGATGTATGAATGATTCCAGTAAGCTCAACTCATGTCCTCCCTCTTCCAAAGCATGACAAGTCCTTAATGTCTTTCTTAATTTTATTGCTGGATTAGAAAACACAGGAACTTGTAGGTGTAGTGTAGGCAGAGAGTGCTTCTCTATGTGGGATGCTTCTATGGGGTTAGACTATGGTAAGAGAGAAAGGCCTTACCAGGGGTGGATGCATACAGGTCTGTACTCACTGTAATCTAGGGTGGAAAAGGAAGTGAGGGGCAGGGGTCACACTAAAGGTTGAGTGGGACTGCACTAACTGTCAGCAAAAGACAGGGGAGAACATGGGAAAGTCCATTAACTGGGAGGACTGGAGAAGCTGCAGTAGCAGTTCACTGATTACTGCTCAGAGGCAAGAAATGCAACATTGTTGCATGTTACACAGGCACAGTGTGTGTATGTGGAACCAATGCCTGCAGCTGAACTTAAGGAGCTGACAAGCAAAAGGGGGGTCGGGCAGGAATGTGATTCTTGTTCCATGACAGTAAAAGAAAAACAAATTGAGTCACTATTCTAATATCAGTGCATCATTATGTGCACGATATGGAAATCAGTTCATTTATAGAAAGTGAACAGAGCTGCTGTCTTGCGCTCAGATGAACAGTTCAGGCACCAATGGTGCCAGTGTAGCCAGTGAGAGCGGAGTAAATCAGAGCAATAACCACCACACGTTAAAATCGGCATTAGGAAGGTATGCAATCCTTACCTCCATGGATACTTGATCTGGGCTCTGCTCTGGCGTTTCTCCGCTACTCTTGCGTGCGTCTGGAAGGAGAAAGTGACCTGGAGTGAAGGAGACTCCGGCGCCACTGCAGCGGCAAAGATCCGGCAACTTCCGGTAGGTAATGAAAAAAACTTTATTCCAACAGCATACACAAAGAACCCAGGTTACACCACAGCCTCCCCCTCAACGCGTTTCACGCTATAGAGCAGCGCTTCTAGTCCAAGACGAAGCGCTGCTCTATAGCGTGAAACGCGTTGGGGGGAGACTGTGGTGTAACCTGGGTTCTTTGTGTATGCTGTTGGAATAAAGTTTTTTTCATTACCTACCGGAAGTTGCCGGATCTTTGCCGCTGCAGTGGCGCCGGAGTCTCCTTCACTCCAGTTCCTTTATAGAAAGTGGCTCAAGTCCCAACATTCACACCCAATGGTATCCTTGTTCTTAAAGTAAAAATCCAATAAGCTTCACGCTTACCTAACTTTTTTAATCTGGTACCACCCCTGGGTAGTGTTGAAAGATGTTCTATACCTTGGAATTTAATATGATCAACATTACCACTCGGGGAGTTTGAAACATGTTTCGATACGGGATGATTTTGATCTTTTTTAGTGATCAGTCGTAGGTGTTCCATCACTCTCATTTTTAGACACCTGGTGGTTCTGCCAACGTATTGTTGTCCACAAGCGCATGTTAATAGGTAAATAGTAAAGGTGGTATTGCAATGAATGAATGTTTGAACATTATATGTCATTCTTGTAATTGTGGAAGTGAATGTACGTTTGTGGCACATTTTCGTGCAAATCTTGCAATTATTACATGCAAACGACCCTTTAGGTAACGTGGATTTATTGTCATTCTGGAGTCTGAAAAGACTCGGAGATAACGAGGGAGCCAAGGTTTTGGCTCGTTTGAAAATTACATTTGGACCTAAAGAGACATTGGGTTTTAGTGCAGGGTCAAGGGACAAAATATTCCAAAAAATTTTTAAGAATTAGTTTTATAGATTCTGCTTGTTTACTGTATAAAGTAATAAAGGAAGGACTATGATTGGATCTAGATCTATTGGTTGTGCGCCTAAACAGAGAACCCCTATCCATGGTTAAGACTTCTTCAAGGGATCTATCTAAATCCCATTGATTGTATCCTCTGTTAAGGAAAAGTTTATATAAAGTCCTTTGCTTGTACTTCAAAATCTGCCTCATGCTTTATGCAGTTGTATTACAGTATACACTGTGATAATCTCCTTTTTTATCTGTCCACATGTAACCGATTCACTGATTGGCATTTCCACAAGCATTTGGACTCACTGGACTTTTCCCCTATTGGACATTATTTTATTCTGTGGGCGCTGGTTTGTATTTGTTTTTCTTTGGACAGTATGCACCCTTCCTTTAACCTTATTTTTTATTTTGTTTTGTGCGTGCCCTGTTTCTGACACACACACACACACACACACACACACATCAGAAAACAGAGAATGAGTAGCGCTTAACTTGTGTGTTAAAATATTAACTTGGACTGGTGTATGTATTAATTAAAATAACTCATTTAATGTGCTGTAGATAGTAAATGGAATATAAATTGTGAGAAAATACAACACAATGTGACAAACAGTGTAAAAAAATGTATCAAACCAGTCCCGGTGTTGCAAATAGAATGTGAAGTCCAAATCCGGGAAGCAGTCCCTTACGGAATAGGCTGATGCTTCTGAGTGGTCTTAGAGCGCGCGTATAGTGCCCGCCACGGCGACCAGGCCATTGATTGGTTCAGGGGCTGTCACATGAGGCGACAGCCCAAGAAAAATCAAATATTGCCGGCTTCAAAAAATCGCGTCGCCACGTTGCCCCGTCGCTTTGTCGCCGTCGCACTTACTATAAGCGCACGCGGTGGCGACAATGCATTTGTTTTCGGGCGACGTCGCCGTCGACAGGACTATAAGTGCGGCCTGAGCCTGATCACATAGATACGGTACTGTACCCAAAGAGATAAGAAATAAAGAAGCGCCTGCTCCATAGCACAGTTCTGTTTATGCCATTTATTAAAGATAAACGAGTTAGTCGCCAGGACATGCACTCACGTGATGGATTAAAAAACACGTATTTGAGAGACATATCTATGGATTGCCGACACCGTCTGGAGAACGGGTCCGGAATCGGTTATGCAGACGGTGGATCTCAGTTCCATTGAGGGCAGCCTCGGGGTATAATGTGGTGTGAATTGCAAAAGGGCAATCACATGAGCAAAAATGGCTAATGAAAAAAGGATTGCAATAGAAAGTTAGGTCAACCCTAAAAAGTTCTTTAAGTGCCTTAATAACAAAAAAATGAGAAAAGAAAATATAGGGCCCTTTCAGTGTGAGATGGGTAGGCAGATTATTGGAGATAAGGAAAAAGCAGAGGTATTAAACAAATTATTTGCCTCTGTGTTTACCAGGGAAGAATCAAGTTCAATAGTAGTGCCACAGGAGGAAGCCACAACCTCCATATTAATGACCAATTGGTTAACTGAGGAAGAAGTTCATAAGCGACGTGAAACAATTAAAGTAAATAAGGCACCTGGCCCCGATGGCATACATCCAAGAGTTCTCAAGGAGTTAAGCTCAGTAATAGCAAAACCATTATATTTAATATTCAAGGACTCCATTTCTACAGGCTCAGTACCACAAGATTGGCGTAAAGCAGATGTGGTGCCTATATTTAAAAAGTGAGCTAGGTCACAACCAGGAAATTACAGACCTGTAAGCCTGACTTCAATAGTAGGGAAACTACGTGAAGGTTTAATACGGCATAATATTCAGGAATACCTAATGGAAAAAAAAATTATTAGTAATAGTCAGCATGGATTTATGAAGGATAGATCTTGCCAAACTAACCTTATTTGTTTCTTTGAGGAGGTAAGTAGGAATTTAGATCAGGGTAATGCAGTTGATGTGCTGTACTTAGATTTTGCAAAGGCTTTTGATACGGTTTCACACAAGAGGTTGGTGTACAAAATAAAGAAAATTGGACTCAGTAATAATATATGCACCTGGATTGAAAACTGGTTAAAGGACAGACAACAGAGGGTTGTTATAAATGGAACTTTTTCAGGTTGGGCTAAAGTCGTGAGTGGAGTACCTCAGGGATCGGTTCTGGGACCCCTGCTTTTTAACTTGTTTATTAATGACCTGGAGGTTGGCATCGAGAGCAAAGTCTCCATCTTTGCTTATGACACTACATTGTGTAAGGTAATAGAATCAGAGCAGGATGTAATTTCTCTTCAGAAGGACTTGGAGAGACTGGAAACGTGGGCAGGTAAATGGCAGGTGAGGTTTAATACAGATAAATGTAAGGTTATGCATTTGGGATGCAAGAATAAAAAGGCGAATTATACATTAAATGGGGATACATTGGGGGAATCCTTGATGGAGAAGGATTTAGGAGTGCTTGGAGACAGCAGGCTTAACAATAGTGCCCAAAGTCATGCCGTAGCTGCAAAGGCAAACAAGATCTTATCTTGCATCAAATGGGCAATGAATGGAAGGGAAGTAAACATAATTATGCCACTTTACAAAGCATTAGTAATACCACACCTTGAATATGGAGTACAATTTTGGACACGAATCCTAAGAAAAGACATTTTGGAACTAGAGAGAGTGCAGAGAAGAGCCACCAAATTAATAAAGGAGATGCAAAATCTAACTTATGAGGAGAGGCTAGCTAAATTAGATTTATTTACATTAGAAAAGAGGCGTCTAAGAGGGGATATGATAACTATATACAAATATATTCGTGGACAATACAAGGATCTTTCAAAAGAACTATTCATTACACGGGCAGTACTAAGGACTCGGGGCCATCCCTTAAGGTTGAGATTTCACCAGCAACAAAGGAAAGGGTTACATAGTTACATAGTAGATGAGGTTGAAAAAAGACGTACGTCCATCAAGTTCAACCTATGCTAAATTTAGACAACAGATACTTTATTCTATATCTATACTTACTTATTACAGTTCTTTACAGTACTTATTACAGTTCTTTACAGTAAGGGCAGTTAACATGTGGAATTCATTACCCATGGAAACTGTGATGGCAGATACAATAGATTTGTTCAAAAAAAGGTTGGACATCTTTTTAGATAGGAAAGGTATACAGGGATATACCAAATAAGTATACACGGGAAGGATGTTGATCCAGGGATTAATCTGATTGCCAATTCTTGGAGTCAGGAAGGAATTTATTTTTCCCCTTATGAGATTTCATTGGATGATGTGACTCTGGGGTTTTGTTTGCCTTCCTCTGGATCAATAAGTATAGATATATGATAAAATATCTGTTGTCTAAATTTAGCATAGGTTGGACTTGATGGACGGAAGTCTTTTTTCAACCTCATCTACTAAGCAACTATGAGAAAGAGATAGGTGGGGGTGTAGGAGAGAGATAGAGATGGGAGTGTAGGAAAGAGATAGAGGTGAGGTGTGGGAGAGGGAGAGGTGGGAGTGTGGGAAAGAGAGAGGTGGGGGTGTGATAGAGAGAAGTGGGGGTGTGGGAGAGAGAGGTGGGGGTGTGGGAGAGAGAGGTGTGGGTGTGGGAGAGAGAGGTGGGGTGTGGGAGAGAGAGAGGTGGATGTGTGAGAGAGACAGGTGGGAGTGTGGGAGAGAGAGAGGTGGGGGTGTGGGAGAGAGAGGTCGGTTGTGGGAGGGAGAGAGGTGGGGGGTGGGAGAGAGAGATTTGGGGGGGGTGAGAGAGAGAGTTGGTGGTGTGGGAGAGAGAGAATGGTGGGGGTGCGGGAAAGAGAGTTGAGAGTGTGTGTGAGAGAGAGAGAGGTGGGGTTGTGGGAGAGAGAGAGGTGGGGGTGTGGGAGAGAGAGGTGGGGGTGTGAGAGGGAGAGAGGTGGGGTGGGGGAGAGAAAGGTGGGGGTGGGAGAGAGATAGATGGGGGTGGGGGAGAGAGATGTGAGGGTGTTGGAGGGAGGGAGAGAGGTGGTGCTGTGGGAGAGAAAGGTGGGGGTGGGGGTGAGAGAGAGGTGGGGATGTGGGAGGGAGAGAGGTGGTGCTGCGGGAGAGTGAGGTGGGGGTGTGGGAGAGAGAGGTGGGGGTGTGGGAGAGAGAGGCGGGGTGTGGGAGAGAGAGATTGGGATGTGGGAGGGAGAGACGTGGGGGTGCGAGAGAAAGAGGTAGGCTTGTGGGAGAGAAGTGTGGTGTGGGGGTGGAAGAGAGAGGTGGGGTGTGGAATAGAGATTGGTGGAGGTGTGAGAGAGAGGTGGGGCGGTGAGAGCTAGAATGGTGGGGGTGTTGGAAAGAGAGAGAGGTGAGGTGTGGGAGAGAGAGGTGGGGTGGGGGAGAGAGAGTGGTGGGGGTGTGGGAGAGAGAGGTGGGGGTGGGGGAGAGAGAGGTGGAGGTGTGGGAGGGAGAGAGGTGGGGCTGTTGGAGAGGGAGGTGGGTGTGGGGGAGAGAAAGAGGTGGGGTGTAGGAGAGAGAGGTGGAGGTGGGGAAGACAGAAAGGTGTGTGGGAGGGAGGGAGAGAGGTGGGGCTTTGGGAGAGAGAGAGGTGGAGTGTGGGAGAGTGCAGAGAGAGGTGGGGGTTTCATAGAGAGAGCCTGTGGTGTGGGAGAGAGAGATTGGGATGTGGGAGGGAGACACATGGGGGTGTGAGAGAGAGGTAGGGGTGTGGGAGAGAAGTTTTGGGTGTGGGAGAGAAGTTTTGGGTGTGGGAGAGAGAGGTGAGGGTGTGGGAGAGAGAGAGGTGGAGGTTTGGGAGAGAGAGTGGTGGGGTGTGAGAGAGAGGTGGGGCTGTGAGAGAGAGGTGGGGCTGTGAGAGATAGAATGGTGGCGGTGTTGGAAAGAGAGAGAGGTGGGTTGTGGGAGAGGTGGGGGTGGGGGAGAGAGAGAGAGAGAGAGAGGTGGGGGTGTGGGAAAGAGAGGTGGCGGTGGGGGAGAGAGAGAGAGAGAGGTGGGGGTGTGGGAAAGAGAGGTGGCGGTGGGGGAGAGAGAGAGGTGGGGGAGTGGGAGGGAGAGAGATGGGGCTGTTGGAGAGAGAGGTGGGGGAGAGATATAGAGGTGGGGGTGGGGGAGAGATATAGAGGTGGGGGTGTGGGAGAGAGACAGGTGGGAGTGTGGGAGAGAGAGAGGTGGGGGTGTGGGAGAGAGAGGTCGGTTGTGGGAGGGAGAGAGGTGGGGGGTGGGAGAGAGAGATTTGGGGGGGGGGTGAGAGAGAGAGTTGGTGGTGTGGGAGAGAGAGAATGGTAGGGGTGCGGGAAAGAGAGTTGAGAGTGTGTGAGAGAGAGAGAGAGAGAGAGAGAGGTGGGGTTGTGGGAGAGAGAGAGGTGGGGGTGTGGGAGAGAGAGGTGGGGGTGTGAGAGGGAGAGAGGTGGGGTGGGGGAGAGAGAGGTGGGGGTGGGAGAGAGATAGATGGGGGTGGGGGAGAGAGATGTGAGGGTGTGGGAGGGAGGGAGAGAGGTGGTGCTGTGGGAGAGAAAGGTGGGGGTGGGGGAGAGAGAGAGGTGGTGCTGCGGGAGAGAGTGAGGTGTGGGTGTGGGAGAGAGAGGTGGGGGTGTGGGAGAGAGAGGCGGGGTGTGGGAGAGAGAGATTGGGATGTGGGAGGGAGAGACGTAGGGGTGCGAGAGAAAGAGGTAGGGGTGTGGGAGAGAAGTGTGGTGTGGGGGTGGAAGAGAGAGGTGGGGTGTGGAATAGAGATTGGTGGAGGTGTGAGAGAGAGGTGGGGCGGTGAGAGCTAGAATGGTGGGGGTGTTGGAAAGAGAGAGAGGTGAGGTGTGGGAGAGAGAGGTGGGGTGGGGGAGAGAGAGTGGTGGGGGTGTGGGAGAGAGAGGTGGGGGTGGCGGAGAGAGAGGTGGGGGTGTGGGAGGGAGAGAGGTGGGGCTGTTGGAGAGGGAGGTGGGTGTGGGGGAGAGAAAGAGGTGGGGTGTAGGAGAGAGAGGTGGGGTGGGGAAGACAGGAAGGTGTGTGGGAGGGAGGGAGAGAGGTGGGGCTTTGGGAGAGAGAGAGGTGGAGTGTGGGAGAGTGCAGAGAGAGGTGGGGGTTTCGTAGAGAGAGCCTGTGGTGTGGGAGAGAGAGATTGGGATGTGGGAGGGAGACACATGGGGGTGTGAGAGAGAGGTAGGGGTGTGGGAGAGAAGTTTTGGGTGTGGGAGAGAAGTTTTGGGTGTGGGAGAGAAGTTTTGGGTGTGGGAGAGAGAGGTGAGGGTGTGGGAGAGAGAGAGGTGGAGGTTTGGGAGAGAGAGTGGTGGGGTGTGAGAGAGAGGTGGGGCTGTGAGAGAGAGGTGGGGCTGTGAGAGATAGAATGGTGGCGGTGTTGGAAAGAGAGAGAGGTGGGTTGTGGGAGAGGTGGGGGTGGGGGAGAGAGAGAGAGAGGTGGGGGTGTAGGAAAGAGAGGTGGCGGTGGGGGAGAGAGAGAGAGAGGTGGGGGTGTGGGAAAGAGAGGTGGCGGTGGGGGAGAGAGAGAGGTGGGGGTGTGGGAGGGAGAGAGATGGGGCTGTTGGAGAGAGAGGTGGGGGTGTGGGAGAGAGAGGTGGGGGTGCGGGAGACAGAAAGGTGGGTGTGTGGGAGGGAGAGAAATGGGGCTTTGGGAGAGAGGTGGGGGTGTGGGAGAGAGAGGTGGGGGTGTCATAGAGAGAGGTGGGGGAGAGATATAGAGGTGGGGGTGGGGGAGAGATATAGAGGTGGGGGTGTGGGAGAGATAGCGGTGGGGGTGAGAGATATAGAGGTTGGGGTGAGAGAGACAGAGAGGTGGAGGTGAGGGAGAGATATAGAGGTGGGGTGTGAGAGAGATATAGAGGTGGGGTGGGGGAGGGAGAGGTGGGGGTATGGGAGAGATATAGAGGTGGGGTGGGGGAGAGAGAGGTGGGGGTGTGGGAGAGATATAGAGGTGGGAGTGGGGGAGAGAGAGGTGGGGGGTGTTGGAGAGATATAGAGGTGGGGGGTTGGATAGATATAGAGGTGGGGGTGTGGGACAGATATAGAGGTGGGGGTGGGGGAGAGATACAGAGGTGGGGTGTGGGAGAGATATAGAGCTGGGGGTGTGGGAGAGATATAGAGGTGGAGGTGTGGGAAAGATATAGAGGTGGGGGTGTGGGAGAGATATAGAGGTGGGGGTGTGGGAGAGATATAGAGGTGGGGGTGTGGGAGAGATATAGAGGTGGGGGTGTGGGAGAGATATAGAGGTGGGGGTGTAGGAGAGATATAGAGGTGGGGTGTGGGAGAGATATAGAGGTGGGGGTGAGGGAGAGATATAGAGGTGGGGGTGGGGGAGAGATATAGAGGTGGGGGAGAGATATAGAGGTGGGGGTGTGGGAGAGATATAGAGGTGGGGGTGTGGGAGAGATATAGAGGTGGGGGTGTGGGAGAGATATAGAGGTGGGGGTGTGGGAGAGATATAGAGGTGGGGGTGTGGGAGAGATATAGAGGTGGGGTGTGGGAGAGATATAGATGTGGGGGTGTGGGAGAGATATAGAGGTGGGGGTGTAGGAGAGATATAGAGGTGGCGTGTGGGAGAGATATAGATGTGGGGGTGAGGGAGAGATATAGAGGTGGGGGTGTGGGAGAGATATAGAGGTGGGGGTGTGGGAGAGATATAGAGGTGGGGGTGTGGGAGAGATATAGAGGTGGGGGTGTGGGAGAGATATAGAGGTGGGGGTGTGGGAGAGATATAGAGGTGGGGGTGTGGGAGAGATATAGAGGTGGGGGTGTGGGAGAGATATAGAGGTTTGGGGTGTGGGAGAGATATAGAGGTGGGGGTGTGGGATAGATATAGAGGGGTGGGTGGGCGAGAGATATAGAGGTGGGGGTGTGGGAGAGATATAGAGGTGGGGGTGTGGGAGAGATATAGAGGTGGGGTGTGGGAGAGATAAAGAGGTGGGGGTGTGGGAGAGATATAGAGGTGGGGGTGTGGGAGATAGATATACAGGTGGGGGTGTGGGAGAGATAAAGAGGTGGAGGTGTGGGAGAGATATAGAGGTGGGGGTGTGGAAGATAGATATAGAGGTGGGGGTGTGGGAGAGATATAGAGGTGGGGGTGTGGGAGAGATATAGAGGTGGGGGTGGGGGAGAGATATAGAAGTGGGGGTGGGGGATAGATATGGAGGTGGGGGTGGGGGAGAGATATAGAGGTGGGGGAGTGGGAGAGATATAGAGGTGGGGGTGTGGGAGAGATATAGAGGTTTGGGGTGGGGGAGAGATATAGAGGTGGGGGTGGGGGAGAGATATAGAGGTGGGGGAGTGGGAGAAATATAGAGGTTTGGGGTGTGGGAGAGATATAGAGGTGGGGGGGAGAGTTAGATGTGGGGTGGAAGATAGTTATAGAGGTGGGGGTGTGGGAGAGATATAGAGGTAGGGGTGGGGGAGAGATATAGAGGTGGAGGTGTGGGAGAGATATAGAGGTGGGGGAGAGATATAGAGGTGGGGGTGTGGGAGAAGTATAGAGGTGGGAGTGGGGGAGAGATATAGAGGTGGGGGTGTGGGAGAGATATAGAGGTGGGGGTGTGGGAGAGATGTAGAGGTGGGGGTGTGGGAGAGATATAGAGGTGTGGGTGTGGGAGATAGATATAGAGGTGGGGGGTGGAAGAGATATAGAGGTGGGGGTGTGGGAGAGAGAGGTGGGGGAGAGATGTAGAGGTGGGAGTGGAGGAGAGATATAGAGGTGGGGGTGGGGGAGAGATGTAGAGGTGGGGTGGGGGAGAGATATAGAGGTGGGGGTGGGGGAGAGATATAGAGGTGGGGTGGCGGAGAGATATAGAGGTGGAGGTGTGGGAGAAGTATAGAGGTGGTAGTGGGGGAGAGAAAAAGAGGTGGGGGTGTGGGAGAGATATAGAGGTGGGGGTGTGGGAGAGATATAGAGGTGGAGGTGCGGGAGAGATATAGAGGTGGGGGTGTGGGAGAGATATAGAGGTGGAGGTGCGGGAGAGATATAGAGGTTTGGGGTGCGGGAGAGATAAAGAGGTGGGGGTGTGGGAGACATATAGAGGTGTGGGTGTGGGAGATAGATATAGAGGTGGGGGATAGATATAGAGGTGGGGGTGTGGAAGAGATATAGAGGTGGGGGTGTGGGAGAGAGAGGTGGGGGAGAGATGTAGAGGTGGGAGTGGAGGAGAGATATAGAGGTGGGGGTGAGGGAGAGATATAGAGGTGGGGGAGAGATATAGAGGTGGGGGAGAGATATAGAGGTGGGGTGGCAGAGAATATATAGAGGTGGAGGTGTGGGAGAGATATAGAGATGGGGGTGTGGGATAGATATAGAGGTGGGGGTGGGGGAGAGATATAGAAGTGGGGGTGGGGGAGAGATATAGGGGTGGGAGATAGATATAGAGGTGGGGGTGTGGGAGAGATATAGAGGTGGGGGTGTGGGAGAGATATAGAGGTGGGGGGGAGAGATATAGAGGTGGGGGTGGGGGAGAGATATAGAGCTGGGGGTGTGGGAGAGATATAGAGGTGGGGGGCGGGAGAGATATAGAGGTGGGGGTGTGGGAGACATATAGAGGTGGGGGTGTAGGAGAGATATAGAGCTGGGGGTGTGGGAAAGATATAGAGGTGGGGGTATGGGAGAGATATAGAGGTGGGGGTGTGGGAGAGATATAGAGGTGGGGGGGAGAGATATAGAGGTGGGGGTGGGGGAGAGATATAGAGATGGGGGTGCGGGAGAGATATAGAGCTGGGGGTGTGGGAGAGATATAGAGGTGGGGGTGTGGGAGACATATAGAGGTGGGGGTGTAGGAGAGATATAGAGCTGGGGGTGTGGGAGAGATATAGAGGTGGGGGTGTGGGAGAGATATAGAGGTGGGGGTGTGGGAGACATATAGAGGTGGGGGTGGGGGAGAGATATAGAGGTGGGGGTGGGGAGAGATATAGAGCTGGGGGTGGGGGAGAGATACAGAGGTGGGGGTGTGGGAGAGATATAGAGGTTTGGGGTTTGGAGAGATATAGAGGTGGGGGTGTGGGATAGATATAGAGATGAGGGTGGGGGAGAGATATAGAGGTGGGGGTGTGGGATAGATATAGAGGTGAGGGTGGGGGAGAGATATAGAGGTGGGGGTGTGGGAGAGATATAGTGGTGGGGGAGAGAGAGGTGGGCGAGAGATATAGAGGTGGGGGTGTGGGAGAGATATAGAGGTGGGGGTAGGGGAGAGATATAGAGGTGGGGGTGTGGGAGAAGTATAGAGGTGGGAGTGGGGGAGAGATATAGAGGTGGGGGTGTGGGAGAAGTATAGAGGTGGGAGTGGGGGAGATATAGAGGTGGGGGTGTGGGAGAAGTATAGAGGTGGGGGTGTGGGAGAGAAATAGAGGTTTGAGGTGTTGAAGAAATATAGAGGTGGGGGTGTGGGAGGGAGAGAGGTGGGGGTGTGGCAGAGATATAGAGGTTTGGTGTGCGGGAGAGATATAGAGGTGGGGGAGAGATATAGAGGTGGGGATGTTGGAGAGATATAGAGGTGGGGGTGGGGGAGAGATATAGAGGTGGGGGTGTGGGAGAGATATAGAGGTGGGGGTGTTGGAGAAATATAGAGGTGGGGTGGGGGAGAGATATAGAGGTGGGGGTGTGGGAGAGATATAGAGGTTTTGGGTGCGGGAGAGATATAGAGGTGTTGGTGTGGGAGAGATATAGAGGTGGGGGTGTGGGAGAGATATAGAGGTGGGGGGGTGGGAGAGATATAGAGGTGGGGGTGGGGGATTTTATAGAGGTGGGGGTGTGGGAGAGATATAAAGGTGGGGGTGGGGGATAGATATAGAGGTGGGGTGGGGGAGAGAGAAATGGGGGTGTGGGAGAGAGAGAGGTGGGGTATGGGAGAGATATAGAGGTGGGGGTGTGGGAGAGAGGTGGGGGAGAGATGTAGAGGTGGGAGTGGGGGAGAGATATAGAGGTGGGGGTGGGGGAGAGATGTAGAGGTGGGGGAGAGATATAGAGGTGGGGGTGTGGGAGAGATGTAGAGGTGGGGGTGGGGGAGAGAGAGGTGGGGGTGTGGGAGAGATATAGAGGTGGGGGTGTGGGAGAGATATAGAGGTGGGGGTGGGGGAGAGATATAGAGGTGGGGGTGTGGGAGAGATATAGAGGTGGGGGTGTGGGAGATATATAGATGTGGGGTGTGGGAGATTTAGAGGTGGGGGTGTAGGAGAGAGAGGTGGGGGAGAGATGTAGAGGTGGGGGTGGGGGAGAGAGAGGTGGGGGTGTGGGAGAGAGAGATGGGGGAGAGATATAGAGGTGGGGGTGTGGGAGAGATATAGAGGTGGGGGTGTGGGAGAGAGGTGGGGGAGACATGTAGAGGTGGGGGTGGGGGAGAGAAATAGAGGTGGGTGTGTGGGAGAGATATAGAGGTGGGGGTGTGGGGGAGATATAGAGGTGGAAGTGGGGGAGAGATATAGAGGTGGGGGTGTGGGAGAGATATAGAGGTGGGTTTGGAGAGATATAGAGGTGGGGGTGTGGGAGAGATATAGAGGTGGGGTGGGGGAGAGATATAGAGGTGGGGGTGTGGGAGAGATATAGAGGTTTGGGGTGTGGGATTGATATAGAGGTCAGGGTGTGGGAGAGACATCGAGGTGGGGGTGGGGGAGAGATATAGAGGTGGGGGAGAGATATAGAGGTGGGGGTGGGGAAGAGATATAGAGGTTGGGTGTGGGAGAGATAGAGGTGTGGGAGAGATATAGAAGTGGAGGTGTGGGAGAGATATAGAGGTGGGTGTGGGAGAGATATAGAGGTGGGTGTGGGAGAGATATAGAGGTGGGGGTGTGGGAGAGATATTGAGGTGGTGGTGTGGGAGAGATATAGAGGTGGGGGTGTGGAGAGATATAGAGGTGGGAGTGTGGGATAGATATAGAGGTGAGGGTGGGGGAGAGATATAGAGATGGGGGTGTGGGAGAGATATAGAGGTGGGGGAGTGGGAGAAATATAGAGGTTTGGGGTGTGGGAGAGATATAGAGGTGGGGGAGAGAGTTAGAGGTGGGGTGGAAGATAGTTATAGAGGTGGGGGTGTGGGAGAGATATAGAGGTGGGGGTGGGGGAGAGATATAGAGGTGGAGGTGTGGGAGAGATATAGAGGTGGGGGAGAGATATAGAGGTGGGGTGTGTGAGAGATATAGAGGTGGGGGTGTGGGAGAGATATAGAGGTGGAGGTGCGGAGAGATATAGAGGTTTGGGGTGCGGGAGAGATAAAGAGGTGTGGGTGTGGGAGATAGATATAGAGGTGGGGGATAGATATAGAGGTGGGGGGTGGAAGAGATATAGAGGTGGGGGTGTGGGAGAGAGAGGTGGGGGAGAGATGTAGAGGTGGGAGTGGAGGAGAGATATAGAGGTGGGGGTGGGGGAGAGATGTAGAGGTAGGGTGGGGGAGAGATATAGAGGTGGGGGTGGGGGAGAGATATAGAGGTGGGGTGGCGGAGAGATATAGAGGTGGAGGTGTGGGAGAAGTATAGAGGTGGGAGTGGGGGAGAGAAAAAGAGGTGGGGGTGTGGGAGAGATATAGAGGTGGGGGTGTGGGAGAGATATAGAGGTGGAGGTGTGGGAGAGATATAGAGGTGGGGGTGTGGGAGAGATATAGAGGTGGAGGTGCGGGAGAGATATAGAGGTTTGGGGTGCGGGAGAGATAAAGAGGTGGGGGTGTGGGAGACATATAGAGGTGTGGGTGTGGGAGATAGATATAGAGGTGGGGGATAGATATAGAGGTGGGGGTGTGGAAGAGATATAGAGGTGGGGGTGTGGGAGAGAGAGGTGGGGAGAGATGTAGAGGTGGGAGTGGAGGAGAGATATAGAGGTGGGGGTGAGGAGAGATATAGAGGTGGGGGAGAGATATAGAGGTGGGGGTGGGGGAGAGATATAGAGGTGGGGTGGCGGAGAGATATAGAGGTGGAGGTGTGGGAGAGATATAGAGGTGGGGGTGTGGGATATATATAGAGGTGGGGGTGGGGGAGAGATATAGAAGTGGGGGTGGGGGAGAGATATAGGGGTGGGAGATAGATATAGAGGTGGGGGTGTGGGAGAGATATAGAGGTGGGGGTGTGGGAGAGATATAGAGGTGGGGGAGGAGAGATATAGAGGTGGGGGTGGGGGAGAGATATAGAGCTGGGGGTGTGGGAGAGATATAGAGGTGGGGGGCGGGAGAGATATATAGAGGTGGGGGTGTGGGAGACATATAGAGGTGGGGGTGTAGGAGAGATATAGAGCTGGGGGTGTGGGAGAGATATAGAGGTGGGGGTGTGGGAGAGATATAGAGGTGGGGGTGTGGGAGACATATAGAGGTGGGGGTGGGGGAGAGATATAGAGGTGGGGGTGGGGAGAGATATAGAGCTGGGGGTGGGGGAGAGATACAGAGGTGGGGGTGTGGGAGAGATATAGAGGTTTGGGGTTTGGGAGAGATATAGAGGTGGGGGTGTGGGATAGATATAGAGGTGAGGGTGGGGGAGAGATATAGAGGTGGGGGTGTGGGAGAGATATAGTGGTGGGGGAGAGAGAGGTGGGCGAGAGATATAGAGGTGGGGGTGTGGGAGAGATATAGAGGTGGGGGTAGGGGAGAGATATAGAGGTGGGGGTGTGGGAGAAGTATAGAGGTGGGAGTGGGGGAGAGATATAGAGGTGGGGGTGTGGGAGAGATATAGAGGTGGGAGTGGGGGAGATATAGAGGTGGGAGTGGGGGAGATATAGAGGTGGGGGTGTGGGAGAAGTATAGAGGTGGGGGTGTGGGAGAGAAATAGAGGTTTGGGGTGTTGGAGAGATATAGAGGTGGGGGTGTGGGAGGGAGAGAGGTGGGGGTGTGGCAGAGATATAGAGGTTTGGTGTGCGGGAGAGATATAGAGGTGGGGGAGAGATATAGAGGTGGGGATGTTGGAGAGATATAGAGGTGGGGGTGTTGGAGAGATATAGAGGTGGGGGTGTGGGAGAGATATAGAGGTGGGGGAGAGATATAGAGGTGGGGTGGGGGAGAGATATAGTGGTGGGGGTGTGGGAGAGATATAGAGGTTTGGGGTGCGGGAGAGATATAGAGGTGGGGGTGTGGGAGAGATATAGAGGTGGGGGTGTGGGAGAGATATAGAGGTGGGGGGGTGGGAGAGATATAGAGGTGGGGGTGGGGGATTTTATAGAGGTGGGAGTGTGGGAGAGATATAAAGGTGGGGGTGGGGGATAGATATAGAGGTGGGGTGGGGGAGAGAGAAATGGGGGTGTGGGAGAGAGAGAGGTGGGGTGTGGGAGAGATATAGAGGTGGGGGTGTGGGAGAGAGGTGGGGGAGAGATGTAGAGGTGGGAGTGGGGGAGAGATATAGAGGTGGGGGTGGGGGAGAGATGTAGAGGTGGGGGTGTGGGAGAGATATAGAGGTGGGGGTGTGGGAGAGATATAGAGGTGGGGGTGGGGGAGAGATATAGAGGTGGGGGAGAGATATAGAAGTGGGGGTGTGGGAGAGATATAGAGGTGGGTGTGGGAGAGATATAGAGGTGGGGGTGTGGGAGAGATATAGAGGTGGGGGAGAGATATAGAGGTGGGGGTGGGGAAGAGATATAGAGGTGGGGGTGTGGGAGAGATATAGAGGTGGGGGTGTGGGAGAGATATAGAGGTGGGGGTGGGGGAGAGATATAGAGGTGGGGGAGAGATATAGAAGTGGGGGTGTGGGAGAGATATAGAGGTGGGTGTGGGAGAGATATAGAGGTGGGGGTGTGGGAGAGATATAGAGGTGGGGGTGTGGGAGAGATATAGAGGTGGGGGTGTGGGAGAGATATAGAGGTTTGGGGTGTGGGATAGATATAGAGGTCAGGGTGTGGGAGAGACATCGAGGTGGGGGTGGGGGAGAGATATAGAGGTGGGGGAGAGATATAGAGGTGGGGGTGGGGAAGAGATATAGAGGTTGGGTGTGGGAGAGATATAGAGGTGTGGGAGAGATATAGAAGTGGGGGTGTGGGAGAGATATAGAGGTGGGGGTGTGGGAGAGATATAGAGGTGGGGGTGGGGGAGAGATATAGAGGTGGGGGTGTGGGAGAGATATAGAGGTTTGGGGTGTGGGATAGATATAGAGGTCAGGGTGTGGGAGAGACATCGAGGTGGGGGTGGGGGAGAGATATAGAGGTGGGGGAGATATATAGAGGTGGGGGTGGGGAAGAGATATAGAGGTGGGGGTGTGGGAGAGATATAGAGGTGGGGGTGTGGGAGAGATATAGAGGTGGGGGTGGGGGAGAGATATAGAGGTGGGGGAGAGATATAGAAGTGGGGGTGTGGGAGAGATATAGAGGTGGGTGTGGGAGAGATATAGAGGTGGGGGTGTGGGAGAGATATAGAGGTGGGGGTGTGGGAGAGATATAGAGGTGGGGGTGTGGGAGAGATATAGAGGTTTGGGGTGTGGGATAGATATAGAGGTCAGGGTGTGGGAGAGACATCGAGGTGGGGGTGGGGGAGAGATATAGAGGTGGGGGAGAGATATAGAGGTGGGGGTGGGGAAGAGATATAGAGGTTGGGTGTGGGAGAGATATAGAGGTGTGGGAGAGATATAGAAGTGGGGGTGTGGGAGAGATATAGAGGTGGGGGTGTGGGAGAGATATAGAGGTGGGGTGTGGGAGAGATATAGAGGTGGGGGTGTGGGAGAGATATAGAGGTGGGGGTGTGGGAGAGATATAGAAGTGGGGGTGTGGGAGAGATATAGAGGTGAGGGTGTGCGAGAGATATAGAGGTGGGGGTGGGGGAGAGATATAGAAGTTTGGGGTGGGGGAGAGATATAGAGGTGGGGGTGGGGGAGAGATATAGAGGTGGGGGAGTGGGAGAAATATAGAGGTTTGGGGTGTGGGAGAGATATAGGGGTGGGGGAGAGATATAGAGGTGGGGGTGTGGGAGAGATATAGAGGTTTGGGGTGGGGGAGAGATATAGAGGTGGGGGTGTGGGAGAGATATAGAGGTTTGGGGTGGGGGAGAGATATAGAGGTGGGGGTGGGGGAGAGATATAGAGGTGGGGGTGGGAGAGATATAGAGGTAGGGGAGAGAGTTAGAGGTGGGGTGGAAGATAGTTATAGAGGTGGGGGTGTGGGAGAGATATAGAGGTAGGGGTGGGGGAGAGATATAGAGGTGGAGGTGTGGGAGAGATATAGAGGTGGGGGAGAGATATAGAGGTGGGGGTGTGGGAGAAGTATAGAGGTGGGAGTGGGGGAGAGATATAGAGGTGGGGGTGTGGGAGAGATATAGAGGTGGGGGTGTGGGAGAGATATAGAGGTGGAGGTGCGGAAGAGATATAGAGGTTTGGGGTGCGGGAGAGATAAAGAGGTGTGGGTGTGGGAGATAGATATAGAGGTGGGGGGTGGAAGAGATATAGAGGTGGGGGTGTGGGAGAGAGAGGTGGGGGAGAGATGTAGAGGTGGGAGTAGAGGAGAGATATAGAGGTGGGGGTGGGGGAGAGATGTAGAGGTGGGGGTGTGGGAGAGATATAGAGGTGTGGGTGTGGGAGATAGATATAGAGGTGGGGGATAGATATAGAGGTGGGGGGTGGAAGAGATATAGAGGTGGGGGTGTGGGAGAGAGAGGTGGGGGAGAGATGTAGAGGTGTTAGTGGAGGAGAGATATAGAGGTGGGGGTGGGGGAGAGATGTAGAGGTGGGGTGGGGGAGAGATATAGAGGTGGGGGTGGGGGAGAGATATAGAGGTGGGGTGGCGGAGAGATATAGAGGTGGAGGTGTGGGAGAAGTATAGAGGTGGGAGTGGGGGAGAGATAAAGAGGTGGGGGTGTGGGAGAGATATAGAGGTGGGGGTGTGGGAGAGATATAGAGGTGGAGGTGCGGGAGAGATATAGAGGTGGGGGTGTGGGATAGATATAGAGGTGGGGGGGTGGGAGAGATATAGAGGTGGGGGTGGGGGATTTTATGGAGGTGGGGGTGTGGGAGAGATATAAAGGTGGGGGTGGGGGATAGATATAGTGGTGGGGTGGGGGAGAGAGAAATGGGGGGGTGGGAGAGAGAGAGGTGGGGTGTGGGAGAGATATAGAGGTGGGGGTGTGGGAGAGAGGTGGGGGAGAGATGTAGAGGTGGGGGTGGGGGAAAGATGTAGAGGTGGGGGAGAGATATAGAGGTGGGGTATGGGAGAGATGTAGAGGTGGGGGTGTGGGAGAGATATAGAGGTGGGGGTGTGGGAGAGATATAGAGGTGGAGGTGCGGGAGAGATATAGAGGTTTGGGGTGCGGGAGAGATAAAGAGGTGTGGGTGTGGGAGATAGATATAGAGGTGGGGGATAGATATAGAGGTGGGGGGTGGAAGAGATATAGAGGTGGGTGTGTGGGAGAGAGAGGTGGGGGAGAATTGTAGAGGTGGGAGTGGAGGAGAGATATAGAGGTGGGGGTGGGGGAGAGATGTAGAGGTGGGGGTGTGGGAGAGATATAGAGGTGTGGGTGTGGGAGATAGATATAGAGGTGGGGGATAGATATAGAGGTGGGGGGGTGGAAGAGATATAGAGGTGGGGGTGTGGGAGAGAGAGGTGGGGGAGAGATGTAGAGGTGGGAGTGGAGGAGAGATATAGAGGTGGGGGTGGGGGAGAGATGTAGAGGTGGGGTGGGGGAGAGATATAGAGGTGGGGGTGGGGGAGAGATATAGAGGTGGGGTGGCAGAGAGATATAGAGGTGGAGGTGTGGGAGAAGTATAGAGGTGGGAGTGGGGGAGAGAAAAAGAGGTGGGGGTGTGGGAGAGATATAGAGGTGGGGGTGTGGGAGAGATATAGAGGTGGAGGTGTGGGAGAGATATAGAGGTGGAGGTGCGGGAGAGATATAGAGGTTTGGGGTGCGGGAGAGATAAAGAGGTGGGGTTGTGGGAGACATATAGAGGTGTGGGTGTGGGAGATAGATATAGAGGTGGGGGATAGATATAGAGGTGGGGGTGTGGAAGAGATATAGAGTTGGGGGTGTGGGAGAGAGAGGTGGGGGAGAGATGTAGAGGTGGGAGTGGAGGAGAGATATAGAGGTGGGGGTGAGGGAGAGATATAGAGGTGGGGGAGAGATATAGAGGTGGGGGTGGGGGAGAGATATAGAGGTGGGGTGGCGGAGAGATATAGAGGTGGAGGTGTGGGAGAGATATAGAGGTGGGGGTGTGGGATATATATAGAGGTGGGGGTGGGGGAGAGATATAGAAGTGGGGGTGGGGGAGAGATATAGGGGTGGGAGATAGATATAGAGGTGGGGGTGTGGGAGAGATATAGATGTGGGGGTGTGGGAGAGATATAGATGTGGGGGGGGAGAGATATAGAGGTGGGGGTGGGGGAGAGATATAGAGCTGGGGGTGTGGGAGAGATATAGACGTGGGGGGCGGGAGAGATATAGAGGTGGGGGTGTGGGAGACATATAGAGGTGGGGGTGTAGGAGAGATATAGAGCTGGGGGTGTGGGAGAGATATAGAGGTGGGGGTGTGGGAGAGATATAGAGGTGGGGTTGTGGGAGACATATAGAGGTGGGGGTGGGGGAGAGATATAGAGGTGGGGGTGGGGAGAGATATAGAGCTGGGGGTGGGGGAGAGATACAGAGGTGGGGGTGTGGGAGAGATATAGAGGTTTGGGGTTTGGGAGAGATATAGCGGTGGGGGTGTGGGATAGATATAGAGGTGAGGGTGGGGGAGAGATATAGAGGTGGGGGTGTGGGAGAGATATAGAGGTGGGGGTGGGGGAGAGATATAGTGGTGGGGGAGAGATATAGAAGTGGGGGTGTGGGAGAGATATAAAGGTGGGTGTGGGAGAGATATAGAGGTGGGGGTGTGGGAGAGATATAGAGGTGGGGGTGTGGGAGAGATATAGAGGTGGGGGTGTGGGAGAGATATAGAGGTTTGGGGTGTGGGATAGAAATAGAGGTCAGGGTGTGGGAGAGACATCGAGGTGGGGGTGGGGGAGAGATATAGAGGTGGGGGAGAGATATAGAGGTGGGGGTGGGGAAGAGATATAGAGGTTGGGTGTGGGAGAGATATAGAGGTGTGGGAGAGATATAGAAGTGGGGGTGTGGGAGAGATATAGAGGTGGGGGTGTGGGAGAGATATAGAGGTGGGGGTGGGGGAGAGATATAGAGGTGGGGGTGTGGGAGAGATATAGAGGTTTGGGGTGTGGGATAGATATAGAGGTCAGGGTGTGGGAGAGACATCGAGGTGGGGGTGGGGGAGAGATATAGAGGTGGGGGAGAGATATAGGGGTGGGGGTGGGAAAGAGATATAGAGGTGGGGGTGTGGGAGAGATATAGAGGTGGGGGTGTGGGAGAGATATAGAGGTGGGGGTGGGGGAGAGATATAGAGGTGGGGGAGAGATATAGAAGTGGGGGTGTGGGAGAGATATAGAGGTGGGTGTGGGAGAGATATAGAGGTGGGGGTGTGGGAGAGATATAGAGGTGGGGGTGTGGGAGAGATATAGAGGTGGGGGTGTGGGAGAGATATAGAGGTTTGGGGTGTGGGATAGATATAGAGGTCAGGGTGTGGGAGAGACATCGAGGTGGGGGTGAGGGAGAGATATAGAGGTGGGGGAGAGATATAGAGGTGGGGGTGGGGAAGAGATATAGAGGTTGGGTGTGGGAGAGATATAGAGGTGTGGGAGAGATATAGAAGTGGGGGTGTGGGAGAGATATAGAGGTGGGGGTGTGGGAGAGATATAGAGGTGGGTGTGGGAGAGATATAGAGGTGGGGGTGTGGGAGAGATATAGAGGTGGGGGTGTGGGAGAGATATAGAGGTGAGGGTGTGGGAGAGATATAGAGGTGGGGGTGGGGGAGAGATATAGAGGTTTGGGGTGGGGGAGAGATATAGAGGTGGGGGTGGGGGAGAGATATAGAGGTGGGGGAGTGGGAGAAATAAAGAGGTTTGGGGTGTGGGAGAGATATAGGGGTGGGGGAGAGATATAGAGGTGGGGGTGTGGGAGAGATATAGAGGTTTGGGGTGGGGGAGAGATATAGAGGTGGGGGTGTGGGAGAGATATAGAGGTTTGGGGTGGGGGAGAGATATAGAGGTGGGGGTGGGGGAGAGATATAGAGGTGGGTGTGGGAGAGATATAGAGGTGGGGGTGTGGGAGAGATATAGAGGTGGGGGAGAGATATAGAGGTGGGGGTGGGGAAGAGATATAGAGGTGGGGGTGTGGGAGAGACATCGAGGTGGGGGTGGGGGAGAGATATAGAGGTGGGGGAGAGATATAGGGGTGGGGGTGGGAAAGAGATATAGAGGTGGGGGTGTGGGAGAGATATAGAGGTGGGGGTGTGGGAGAGATATAGAGGTGGGGGTGGGGGAGAGATATAGAGGTGGGGGAGAGATATAGAAGTGGGGGTGTGGGAGAGATATAGAGGTGGGTGTGGGAGAGATATAGAGGTGGGGGTGTGGGAGAGATATAGAGGTGGGGGTGTGGGAGAGATATAGAGGTGGGGGTGTGGGAGAGATATAGAGGTTTGGGGTGTGGGATAGATATAGAGGTCAGGGTGTGGGAGAGACATCGAGGTGGGGGTGAGGGAGAGATATAGAGGTGGGGGAGAGATATAGAGGTGGGGGTGGGGAAGAGATATAGAGGTTGGGTGTGGGAGAGATATAGAGGTGTGGGAGAGATATAGAAGTGGGGGTGTGGGAGAGATATAGAGGTGGGGGTGTGGGAGAGATATAGAGGTGGGTGTGGGAGAGATATAGAGGTGGGGGTGTGGGAGAGATATAGAGGTGGGGGTGTGGGAGAGATATAGAGGTGGGGGTGTGGGAGAGATATAGAGGTGAGGGTGTGGGAGAGATATAGAGGTGGGGGTGGGGGAGAGATATAGAGGTTTGGGGTGGGGGAGAGATATAGAGGTGGGGGTGGGGGAGAGATATAGAGGTGGGGGAGTGGGAGAAATAAAGAGGTTTGGGGTGTGGGAGAGATATAGGGGTGGGGGAGAGATATAGAGGTGGGGGTGTGGGAGAGATATAGAGGTTTGGGGTGGGGGAGAGATATAGAGGTGGGGGTGTGGGAGAGATATAGAGGTTTGGGGTGGGGGAGAGATATAGAGGTGGGGGTGGGGGAGAGATATAGAGGTGGGTGTGGGAGAGATATAGAGGTGGGGGTGTGGGAGAGATATAGAGGTGGGGGAGAGATATAGAGGTGGGGGTGGGGAAGAGATATAGAGGTGGGGGTGTGGGAGAGATATAGAGGTGGGGGTGTGGGAGAGATATAGAGGTGGGGGTGGGGGGGAGATATAGAGGTGGGGGAGAGATATAGAAGTGGGGGTGTGGGAGAGATATAGAGGTGGGTGTGGGAGAGATATAGAGGTGGGGGTGTGGGAGAGATATAGAGGTGGGGGTGTGGGAGAGATATAGAGGTGGGGGTGTGGGAGAGATATAGAGGTTTGGGGTGTGGGATAGATATAGAGGTCAGGGTGTGGGAGAGACATCGAGGTGGGGGTGGGGGAGAGATATAGAGGTGGGGGAGAGATATAGAGGTGGGGGTGGGGAAGAGATATAGAGGTTGGGTGTGGGAGAGATATAGAGGTGTGGGAGAGATATAGAAGTGGGGGTGTGGGAGAGATATAGAGGTGGGGGTGTGGGAGAGATATAGAGGTGGGGGTGGGGGAGAGATATAGAGGTGGGGGTGTGGGAGAGATATAGAGGTTTGGGGTGTGGGATAGATATAGAGGTCAGGGTGTCGGAGAGACATCGAGGTGGGGGTGGGGGAGAGATATAGAGGTGGGGGAGAGATATAGAGGTGGGGGTGGGGAAGAGATATAGAGGTGGGGGTGTGGGAGAGATATAGAGGTGGGGGTGTGGGAGAGATATAGAGGTGGGGGTGGGGGAGAGATATAGAGGTGGGGGAGAGATATAGAAGTGGGGGTGTGGGAGAGATAAAGAGGTGGGTGTGGGAGAGATATAGAGGTGGGGGTGTGGGAGAGATATAGAGGTATGGGAGAGATATAGAGGTGGGGGTGTGGGAGAGATATAGAGGTGTGGGGTGTGGGATAGATATAGAGGTCAGGGTGTGGGAGAGACATCGAGGTGGGGGTGGGGGAGAGATATAGAGGTGGGGGAGAGATATAGAGGTGGGGGTGGGGAAGAGATATAGAGGTTGGGTGTGGGAGAGATATAGAGGTGTGGGAGAGATATAGAAGTGGGGGTGTGGGAGAGATATAGAGGTGGGGGTGTGGGAGAGATATAGAGGTGAGGGTGTGGGAGAGATATAGAGGTGGGGGTGGGGGAGAGATATAGAGGTTTGGGGTGGGGGAGAGATATAGAGGTGGGGGTGGGGGAGAGATATAGAGGTGGGGGAGTGGGAGAAATATAGAGGTTTGGGGTGTGGGAGAGATATAGGGGTGGGGGAGAGATATAGAGGTGGGGGTGTGGGAGAGATATAGAGGTTTGGGGTGGGGGAGAGATATAGAGGTGGTGGTGTGGGAGAGATATAGAGGTTTGGGGTGGGGGAGAGATATAGAGGTGGGGGTGGGGGAGAGATATAGAGGTGGGGGTGGGAGAGATATAGAGGTAGGGAAGAGAGTTAGAGGTGGGGTGGAAGATAGTTATAGAGGTGGGGGTGTGGGAGAGATATAGAGGTAGGGGTGGGGGAGAGATATAGAGGTGGAGGTGTGGGAGAGATTTAGATTTGGGGGAGAGATATAGAGGTGGGGGTGTGGGAGAAGTATAGAGGTGGGAGTGGGGGAGAGATATAGAGGTGGGGTGTGGGAGAGATATAGAGGTGGGGGTGTGGGAGAGATATAGAGGTGGAGGTGCGGGAGAGATATAGAGGTTTGGGGTGCGGGAGAGATAAAGAGGTGTGGGTGTGGGAGATAGATATAGAGGTGGGGGGTGGAAGAGATATAGAGGTGGGGGTGTGGGAGAGAGAGGTTGGGGAGAGATGTAGAGGTGGGAGTAGAGGAGAGATATAGAGGTGGGGGTGGGGAGATATGTAGAGGTGGGGGAGTGGGAAAGATATAGAGGTGTGGGTGTGGGAGATAGATATAGAGGTGGGGGATAGATATAGAGGTGGGGGGTGGAAGAGATATAGAGGTGGGGGTGGGAGAGAGAGGTGGGGGAGAGATGTAGAGGTGGGAGTGGAGGAGAGATATAGAGGTGGGGGTGTGGGAGAGATATAGAGGTGTGGGTGTGGGAGATAGATATAGAGGTGGGGGATAGATATAGAGGTGGGGGGTGGAAGAGATATAGAGGTGGGGGTGTGGGAGAGAGAGGTGGGGGAGAGATGTAGAGGTGTTAGTGGAGGAGAGATATAGAGGTGGGGGTGGGGGAGAGATGTAGAGGTGGGGTGGGGGAGAAATATAGAGGTGGGGGTGGGGGAGAGATATAGAGGTGGAGGTGTGGGAGAGATATAGAGGTGGCGGAGAGATATAGAGGTGGAGGTGTGGGAGAAGTATAGAGGTGGGAGTGGGGGAGAGATAAAGAGGTGGGGGTGTGTGAGAGATATAGAGGTGGGGGTGTGGGAGAGATATAGAGGTGGAGGTGCGGGAGAGATATAGAGGTGGGGGTGTGGGATAGATATAGATGTGGGGGGGTGGGAGAGATATAGATGTGGGGGTGGGGGATTTTATGGAGGTGGGGGTGTGGGAGAGATATAAAGGTGGGGGTGGGGGATAGATATAGTGGTGGGGTGGGGGAGAGAGAAATGGGGGTGTGGGAGAGAGAGAGGTGGGGTGTGGGAGAGATATAGAGGTGGGGGTGTGGGAGAGAGGTGGGGGAGAGATGTAGAGGTGGAGTGGGGGAGAGATATAGAGGTGGGGGTGGGGGAAAGATGTAGAGGTGGGGGAGAGATATAGAGGTGGGGTATGGGAGAGATGTAGAGGTGGGGGTGTGGGAGAGATATAGAGGTGGGGGTGTGGGAGAGATATAGAGGTGGAGGTGCGGAGAGATATAGAGGTTTGGGGTGCGGGAGAGATAAAGAGGTGTGGGTGTGGGAGATAGATATAGAGGTGGGGGATAGATATAGAGGTGGGGGGTGGAAGAGATATAGAGGTGGGGGTGTGGGAGAGAGAGGTGGGGGAGAATTGTAGAGGTGGGAGTGGAGGAGAGATATAGAGGTGGGGGTGGGGGAGAGATGTAGAGGTGGGGGTGTGGGAGAGATATAGAGGTGTGGGTGTGGGAGATAGATATAGAAGTGGGGGATAGATATAGAGGTGGGGGGGTGAAGAGATATAGAGGTGGGGGTGTGGGAGAGAGAGGTGGGGGAGAGATGTAGAGGTGGGAGTGGAGGAGAGATATAGAGGTGGGGGTGGGGGAGAGATGTAGAGGTGGGGTGGGGGAGAGATATAGAGGTGGGGGTGGGGAGAGATATAGAGGTGGGGTGGCAGAGAGATATAGAGGTGGAGGTGTGGGAGAAGTATAGAGGTGGGAGTGGGGGAGAGAAAAAGAGGTGGGGGTGTGGGAGAGATATAGAGGTGGGGGTGTGGGAGAGATATAGAGGTGGAGGTGTGGGAGAGATATAGAGGTGGAGGTGCGGGAGAGATATAGAGGTTTGGGGTGCGGGAGAGATAAAGAGGTGGGGGTGTGGGAGACATATAGAGGTGTGGGTGTGGGAGATAGATATAGAGGTGGGGGATAGATATAGAGGTGGGGGTGTGGAAGAGATATAGAGGTGGGGGTGTGGGAGAGAGAGGTGGGGGAGAGATGTAGAGGAGGGAGTGGAGGAGAGATATAGAGGTGGGGGTGAGGGAGAGATATAGAGGTGGGGGTGGGGGAGAGATATAGAGGTGGGGTGGCGGAGAGATATAGAGGTGGAGGTGTGGGAGAGATATAGAGGTGGGGGTGTGGGATATATATAGAGGTGGGGGTGGGGGAGAGATATAGAAGTGGGGGTGGGGGAGAGATATAGGGGTGGGAGATAGATATAGAGGTGGGGGTGTGGGAGAGATATAGAGGTGGGGGTGTGGGAGAGATATAGATGTGGGGGGGGAGAGATATAGAGGTGGGGGTGGGGGAGAGATATAGAGCTGGGGGTGTGGAGAGATATAGAGGTGGGGGGCGGGAGAGATATAGAGGTGGGGGTGTGGGAGACATATAGAGGTGGGGGTGTAGGAGAGATATAGAGCTGGGGGTGTGGGAGAGATATAGAGGTGGGGGTGTGGGAGAGATATAGAGGTGGGGGGTGTGGGAGACATATAGAGGTGGGGGTGGGGGAGAGATATAGAGGTGGGGGTGGGGAGAGATATAGAGCTGGGGGTGGGGGGAGAGATACAGAGGTGGGGGTGTGGGAGAGATATAGAGGTTTGGGGTTTGGGAGAGATATAGAGGTGGGGGCGTGGGATAGATATAGAGGTGAGGGTGGGGGAGAGATATAGAGGTGGGGGTGTGGGAGAGATATAGTGGTGGGGGAGAGAGAGGTGGGCGAGAGATATAGAGGTGGGGGTGTGGGAGAGATATAGAGGTGGGGGTAGGGGAGAGATATAGAGATGGGGGTTGTGGGAGAAGTATAGAGGTGGGAGTGGGGGAGAGATATAGAGGTGGGGGTGTGGGAGATATATAGAGGTGGGAGTGGGGGAGATATAGAGGTGGGGGTGTGGGAGAAGTATAGAGGTGGGGGTGTGGGAGAGAAATAGAGGTTTGGGGTGTTGGAGAGATATAGAGGTGGGGGTGTGGGAGGGAGAGAGGTGGGGGTGTGGCAGAGATATAGAGGTTTGGTGTGCGGGAGAGATATAGAGGTGGGGGTGTGGGAGAGATATAGAGGTGGGGGGGTGGGAGAGATATAGAGGTGGGGGTGTGGGAGAGATATAAAGGTGGGGGTGGGGTATAGATATAGAGGTGGGGTGGGGGAGAGAGAAATGGGGGTGTGGGAGAGAGAGAGGTGGGGTGTGGGAGAGATATAGAGGTGGGGGTGTGGGAGAGAGGTGGGGGAGAGATGTAGAGGTGGGAGTGGGGGAGAGATATAGAGGTGGGGGTGGGGGAGAGATGTAGAGGTGGGAGTGTGGGAGAGATATAGAGGTGGGGGTGTGGGAGAGATATAGAGGTGGGGGTGGGGGAGAGATATAGAGGTGGGGGAGAGATATAGAAGTGGGGGTGTGGGAGAGATATAGAGGTGGGTGTGGGAGAGATATAGAGGTGGGGGTGTGGGAGAGATATAGAGGTGGGGGAGAGATATAGAGGTGGGGGTGGGGAAGAGATATAGAGGTGGGGTGTGGGAGAGATATAGAGGTGGGGGTGTGGGAGAAATATAGAGGTGGGGGTGGGGGAGAGATATAGAGGTGGGGGAGAGATATAGAAGTGGGGGTGTGGGAGAGATATAGAGGTGGGTGTGGGAGAGATATAGAGGTGGGGGTGTGGGAGAGATATAGAGGTGGGGGTGTGGGAGAGATATAGAGGTGGGGGTGTGGGAGAGATATAGAGGTTTGGGGTGTGGGATAGATATAGAGGTCAGGGTGTGGGAGAGACATCGAGGTGGGGGGTGGGGGAGAGATATAGAGGTGGGGGAGAGATATAGAGGTGGGGGTGGGGAAGAGATATAGAGGTTGGGTGTGGGAGAGATATAGAGGTGTGGGAGAGATATAGAAGTGGGGGTGTGGGAGAGATATAGAGGTGGGGGTGTGGGAGAGATATAGAGGTGGGGGTGGGGGAGAGATATAGAGGTGTGGGTGTGGGAGAGATATAGAAGTTTGGGGTGTGGGATAGATATAGAGGTCAGGGTGTGGGAGAGACATCGAGGTGGGGGTGGGGGAGAGATATAGAGGTGGGGGAGAGATATAGAGGTGGGGGTGGGGAAGAGATATAGAGGTGGGGGTGTGGGAGAGATATAGAGGTGGGGGTGTGGGAGAGATATAGAGGTGGGGGTGGGGGAGAGATAGAGGTGGGGGAGAGATATAGAAGTGGGGGTGTGGGAGAGATATTAGAGGTGGGTGTGGGAGAGATATAGAGGTGGGGGTGTGGGAGAGATATAGAGGTGGGGGTGTGGGAGAGATATAGAGGTGGGGGTGTGGGAGAGATATAGAGGTTTGGGGTGTGGGATAGATATAGAGGTCAGGGTGTGGGAGAGACATCGAGGTGGGGGTGGGGGAGAGATATAGAGGTGGGGGAGAGATATAGAGGTGGGGGTGGGGAACAGATATAGAGGTTGGGTGTGGGAGAGATATAGAGGTGTGGGAGAGATATAGAAGTGGGGGTGTGGGAGAGATATAGAGGTGGGGGTGGGGGGAGAGATATAGAGGTTTGGGGTGGGGGAGAGATATAGAGGTGGGGGTGGGGGAGAGATATAGAGGTGGGGGTGTGGAGAGATATAGAGGTTTGGGGTGGGGGAGAGATATAGAGGTGGGGGTGTGGGAGAGATATAGAGGTTTGGGGTGGGGGAGAGATATAGAGGTGGGGGTGGGGGAGAGATATAGAGGTGGGGGTGGGAGAGATATAGAGGTAGGGGAGAGAGTTAGAGGTGGGGTGGAAGATAGTTATAGAGGTGGGGGTGTGGGAGAGATATAGAGGTAGGGGTGTGGGAGAGATATAGAGGTGGAGGTGTGGGAGAGATATAGAGGTGGTGGAGAGATATAGAGGTGGGGGTGTGGGAGAAGTATAGAGGTGGGAGTGGGGGAGAGATATAGAGGTGGGGGTGTGGGAGAGATATAGAGGTGGGGGTGTGGGAGAGCTATAGAGGTGGAGGTGCGGGAGAGATATAGAGGTTTGGGGTGCGGGAGAGATAAAGAGGTGGGGGTGTGGGAGACATATAGAGGTGTGGGTGTGGGAGATAGATATAGAGGTGGGGGATAGATATAGAGGTGGGGGGTGGAAGAGATATAGAGGTGGGGGTGTGGGAGAGAGAGGTGGGGGAGAGATGTAGAGGTGGGAGTGGAGGAGAGATATAGAGGTGGGGTGGGGGAGAGATGTAGAGGTGGGGTGGGGGAGAGATATAGAGGTGGGGGTGGGGGAGAGATATAGAGGTGGGGTGGCGGAGAGATATAGAGGTGGAGGTGTGGGAGAAGTATAGAGGTGGGAGTGGGGGAGAGATAAAGAGGTGGGGGTGTGGGAGAGATATAGAGGTGGGGGTGTGGGAGAGATATAGAGGTGGAGGTGCGGGAGAGATATAGAGGTGGGGGTGTGGGATAGATATAGAGGTGGAGATGCGGGAGAGATATAGAGGTTTGGGGTGCGGGAGAGATAAAGAGGTGGGGGTGTGGGAGACATATACTGTAGAGGTGTGGGTGTGGGAGATAGATATAGAGGTGGGGGATAGATATAGAGGTGGGGGTGTGGAAGAGATATAGAGGTGGGGGTGAGGGAGAGAAATAGAGGTGGGGGAGAGATATAGGTGGGGGTGGGGGAGAGATATAGAGGTGGGGTGGCGGAGAGATATAGAGGTGGAGGTGTGGGAGAGATATAGAGGTGGGGTGTGGGATAGATATAGAGGTGGGGGTGGGGGAGAGATATAGAAGTGGGGGTGGGGGAGAGATATAGGGGTGGGAGATAGATATAGAGGTGGGGGTGTGGGAGAGATATAGAGGTGGGGGTGTGGGAGAGATATAGAGGTGGGGGGGGAGATATATAGAGGTGGGGGTGGGGGAGAGATATAGAGCTGGGGGTGTGGGAGAGATACAGAGGTGGGGGGCGGGAGAGATATAGAGGTGGGGGTGTGGGAGACATATAGAGGTGGGGGTGTAGGAGAGATATAGAGCTGGGGGTGGGGGAGAGATACAGAGGTGGGGGTGTGGGAGAGATATAGAGGTTTGGGGTTTGGGAGAGATATAGAGGTGGGGGTGTGGGATAGATATAGAGGTGAGGGTGGGGGAGGGATATAGAGATGGGGGTGGGGGAGAGATATGGTGGTGGGGAGAGAGAGGTGGGCGAGAGATATAGAGGTGGGGGTGTGGGAGAAGTATAGAGGTGGGAGTGGGGGAGATATAGAGGTGGGGGTGTGGGAGAAGTATAGAGGTGGGGGTGTGGGAGAGAAATAGAGGTTTGGGGTGTTGGAGAGAAATAGAGGTGGGGATGTGGGAGGGAGAGAGTTGGGGGTGTGGCAGAGATATAGAGGTTTGGTGTGCGGGAGAGATATAGGTGGGGGAGAGATATAGGTGGGGGTGGGGGAGAGATATAGAGGTGGGGTGGCGGAGAGATATAGAGGTGGAGGTGTGGGAGAGATATAGACGTGGGGTGTGGGATAGATATAGAGGTGGGGGTGGGGGAGAGATATAGAAGTGGGGGTGGGGGAGAGATATAGGGGTGGGAGATAGATATAGAGGTGGGGGTGTGGGAGAGATATAGAGGTGGGGGTGTGGGAGAGATATAGAGGTGGGGGGGGAGATATATAGAGGTGGGGGTGGGGGAGAGATATAGAGCTGGGGGTGTGGGAGAGATACAGAGGTGGGGGGCGGGAGAGATATAGAGGTGGGGGTGTGGGAGACATATAGAGGTGGGGGTGTAGGAGAGATATAGAGCTGGGGGTGTGGGAGAGATATAGAGGTGGGGGTGTGGGAGAGATATAGAGGTGGGGGTGGGGAGAGATATAGAGCTGGGGGTGGGGGAGAGATACAGAGGTGGGGGTGTGGGAGAGATATAGAGGTGGGGGTGTGGGATAGATATAGAGGTGAGGGTGGGAGGGATATAGAGGTGGGGGTGGGGGAGAGATATGGTGGTGGGGGAGAGAGAGGTGGGCGAGAGATATAGAGGTGGGGGTGTGGGAGAGATATAGAGGTGGGGGTAGGGGAGAGATATAGAGGTGGGGGTGTGGGAGAAGTATAGAGGTGGGAGTGGGGGAGATATAGAGGTGGGGGTGTGGGAGAAGTATAGAGGTGGGGGTGTGGGAGAGAAATAGAGGTTTGGGGTGTTGGAGAGAAATAGAGGTGGGAGTGGGGGAGAGATATAGAGGTGGGGGTGTGGGAGAAGTATAGAGGTGGGAGTGGGGGAGATATAGAGGTGGGGGTGTGGGAGAAGTATAGAGGTGGGAGTGGGGGAGAGAAATAGAGGTTTGGGGTGTTGGAGAGATATAGAGGTGGGGGTGTGGGAGAGATATAGAGGTGGGGGTGTGGGAGGGAGAGAGTTGGGGGTGTGGCAGAGATATAGAGGTTTGGTGTGCGGGAGAGATATAGAGGTGGGGGAGAGATATAGAGGTGGGGATGTTGGAGAGATATAGAGGTGGGGGTGGGGGAGAGATATAGAGGTGGGGGTGTGGGAGAGATATAGAGGTGGGGGAGAGATATAGGTGGGGGTGGGGGAGAGATATAGAGGTGGGGTGGCGGAGAGATATAGAGGTGGAGGTGTGGGAGAGATATAGAGGTGGAGGTGTGGGAGAGATATAGAGGTGGGGTGTGGGATAGATATAGAGGTGGGGGTGGGGGAGAGATATAGAAGTGGGGGTGGGGGAGAGATATAGGGGTGGGAGATAGATATAGAGGTGGGGGTGTGGGAGAGATATAGAGGTGGGGGTGTGGGAGAGATATAGAGGTGGGGGGGGAGATATATAGAGGTGGGGGTGGGAGAGAGATATAGAGCTGGGGGTGTGGGAGAGATACAGAGGTGGGGGTGTGGGAGACATATAGAGGTGGGGGTGTAGGAGAGATATAGAGCTGGGGGTGTGGGAGAGATATAGAGGTGGGGGTGGGGAGAGATATAGAGCTGGGGGTGGGGGAGAGATACAGAGGTGGGGGTGTGGGATAGATATAGAGGTGAGGGTGGGGGAGGGATATAGAGGTGGGGGTGGGGGAGAGATATGGTGGTGGGGGAGAGAGAGGTGGGCGAGAGATATAGAGGTGGGGGTGTGGGAGAGATATAGAGGTGGGGATGTTGGAGAGATATAGAGGTGGGGGTGGGGGAGAGATATAGAGGTGGGGGTGTTGGAGAGATATAGAGGTGGGGATGTTGGAGAGATATAGAGGTGGGGGTGTGGGAGAGATATAGAGGTGGGGGTGTGGGAGAGATATAGAGGTGGGGGTGTGGGAGAGATATAGAGGTGGGGGTATGGGAGAGATATAGAGGTGGGGGGGTGGGAGAGATATAGAGGTGGGGGTGGGGGAGAGATATAGAGGTGGGGGTAGGGGAGAGATATAGAGGTGGGGGTGTGGGAGAAGTATAGAGGTGGGAGTGGGGGAGATATAGAGGTGGGGGTGTGGGAGAAGTATAGAGGTGGGGGTGTGGGAGAGAAATAGAGGTTTGGGGTGTTGGAGAGAAATAGAGGTGGGGGTGTGGGAGAGATATAGAAGTGGGGGTGTGGGAGAGATATAGAGGTGGGTGTGGGAGAAGTATAGAGGTGGGAGGGTGGGAGAGATATAGAGGTGGGGGTGGGGGATTTTATAGAGGTGGGGGTGTGGGAGAGATATAAATGTGGGGGTGGGGGATAGATATAGAGGTGGGGTGGGGGAGAGAGAAATGGGGGGGTGGGAGAGAGAGAGGTGGGGTGTGGGAGAGATATAGAGGTGAGGGTGTGGGAGAGAGGTGGGGGAGAGATGTAGAGGTGGGAGTGGGGGAGAGATATAGAGGTGGGGGTGGGGGAGAGATGTAGAGGTGGGGGAGAGATATAGAGATGGGGTGTGGGAGAGATGTAGAGGTGGGGGTGGGGGAGAGAGAGGTGTGGGTGTGGGAGAGATATAGAGGTGGGGGTGTGGGAGAGATATAGAGGTGGGGGTGGGGGAGAGATATAGAGGTGGGGGTGTGGGAGAGATATAGAGGTGGGGGTGTGGGAGAGATATAGATGTGGGGTGTGGGAGATTTAGAGGTGGGGGTGTAGGAGAGAGAGGTGGGGGAGAGATGTAGAGGTGGGGGTGGGGGAGAGAGAGGTGGGGATGTGGGAGAGAGAGATGGGGAGAGATGTAGAGGTGGGGGTGGGGGAGAGATATAGAGGTGGGGGTGTGGGAGAGATATAGAGGTGGGGGTGTGGGAGAGATATAGAGGTGGGGGTGGGGGAGAGATATAGAGGTGGGGGAGAGATATAGAAGTGGGGGTGTGGGAGAGATATTGAGGTGGGTGTGGGAGAGATATAGAGGTGGGGGTGTGGGAGAGATATAGAGGTGGGGGTGGGGAGAGATATAGAGGTGGGGGTGTGGGAGAGATATAGAGGTTTGGGGTGTGGGATAGATATAGAGGTGGGGGTGTGGGAGAGACATCGAGGTGGGGGAGGGGGAGAGATATAGAGGTGGGGGAGAGATATAGAGGTGGGGGTGGGGAAGAGATATAGAGGTGTGGGAGAGATATAGAAGTGGGGGTGTGGGAGAGTTATAGAGGTGGGGCTGTGAGAGATATATAGAGGTTTGGGGTGTGGGAGAGATATAGAGGTGGGGGTGTGGGATAGATATAGAGGTGAGGGTGGGGGAGAGATATAGAGATGGGGGTGCGGGAGAGATATAGAGGTGGGGGTGTGGGAGATATATAGAGGTTTGGGGTGTGGGAGAGATATAGAGGTGGGGGTGTGGGAGAGATATAGAAGTGGGGGTGTGGGAGAGATATAGAGGTGGGTGTGGGAGAGATATAGAGGTGGGGGGGTGGGAGAGATATAGAGGTGGGGGTGGGGGATTTTATAGAGGTGGGGGTGTGGGAGAGATATAAAGGTGGGGGTGGGGGATAGATATAGAGGTGGGGTGGGGGAGAGAGAAATGGGGGGGTGGGAGAGAGAGAGGTGGGGTGTGGGAGAGATATAGAGGTGAGGGTGTGGGAGAGAGGTGGGGGAGAGATGTAGAGGTGGGAGTGGGGGAGAGATATAGAGGTGGGGGTGGGGGAGAGATGTAGAGGTGGGGGAGAGATATAGAGGTGGGGTGTGGGAGAGATGTAGAGGTGGGGGTGGGGGAGAGAGAGGTGGGGGTGTGGGAGAGATATAGAGGTGGGGGTGTGGGAGAGATATAGAGGTGGGGGTGGGGGAGAGATATAGAGGTGGGGGTGTGGGAGAGATATAGAGGTGGGGGTGTGGGAGAGATATAGATGTGGGGTGTGGGAGATTAAGAGGTGGGGGTGTAGGAGAGAGAGGTGGGGGAGAGATGTAGAGGTGGGGGTGGGGAGAGAGAGGTGGGGATGTGGGAGAGAGAGATGGGGAGAGATGTAGAGGTGGGGGTGGGGGAGAGATATAGAGGTGGGGGTGTGGGAGAGATATAGAGGTGGGGGTGTGGGAGAGATATAGAGGTGGGGGTGGGGGAGAGATATAGAGGTGGGGGGAGAGATATAGAAGTGGGGGTGTGGGAGAGATATAGAAGTGGGTGTGGGAGAGAAATAGAGGTGGGGTTGTGGGAGAGATATAGAGGTGGGTGTGGGGAGAGATATAGAGGTGGGGGTGTGGGAGAGATATAGAGGTTTGGGGTGTGGGATAGATATAGAGGTGGGGGTGTGGGAGAGACATCGAGGTGGGGGAGGGGGAGAGATATAGAGGTGGGGGAGAGATATAGAGGTGGGGGTGGGGAAGAGATATAGAGGTGTGGGAGAGATATAGAAGTGGGGGTGTGGGTGAGTTATAGAGGTGGGGCTGTGAGAGATATATAGAGGTTTGGGGTGTGGGAGAGATATAGAGGTGGGGGTGTGGGATAGATATAGAGGTGAGGGTGGGGGAGAGATATAGAGATGGGGGTGTGGGAGAAGTATAGAGGTGGGAGTGGGGGAGAGATATAGAGATGGGGGTGTGGGAGAGATATAGAGGTGGGGGTGTGGGAGAGATATAGAGGTGGGGGTGTGGGAGAGATATAGAGGTGGGGGTGAGATATAGAGGTGGGGGTGTGGGAGAGATATAGAGGGGGTGTGGGAGAGATATAGAGGTGGGGGTGTGGGAGAGATATAGAGGTGGGGGGTGTGGGTGAGATATAGAGGTGGGGGTGTGGGAGAGATATTGAGGTGGGGGTGTGGGAGAGATATAGAGGTTTGGGGTGTGGGAGAGATATAGAGGTGGGGTGTGGGTGAGATAGAGGTGGGGGGGGTGTGGGAGAGATAAGAGGTGGGGGTGTGGGAGAGATATAGAGGTGGGGGTGTGGGAGAGATATAGAGGTGGGGGGGGTGGGAAGAATAGAGGTGGGGGTGTGGGAGAGATAAGAGGTGGGGGTGTGGGAGAGATATAGAGGTGGGGGTGTGGGAGAGTATAGAGGTGGGGGTGTGGGAGAGATATAGAGGTTTGGGGTGCGGGGAGAGATATAGAGGTGGGGGTGTGGGAGATATAGAGGTGGGGGTGTGGGAGAGATATAGTGGTGGGGGGTGGGGTGAGATATAGAGGTGGGGGTGGGGATTTTATAGAGGTGGGGGTGTGGGAGAGTATAAAGGTGGGGATGGGGGATAGATATAGAGGTGGGGTGGGGGAGAGAGAAATGGGGGGTGTGGGAGTAGAGAGAGGTGGGGTGTGGGAGAGTTATTGAGGTGGGGGTGTGGGAGAGAGGTGGGGGAGTGATGTAGAGGTGGGAGTGGAAAGAGATATAGAGGTGGGGGTGGGGTGAGATGTAGAGGTGGGGGGAGAGATATAGAGGTGGGGTGTGGGAGAGATGTAGAGGTGGGGGGAGAGAGAGGTGGGGGTGTGGGAGTGATATAGAGGTGGGGGTGTGGGAGGGTATAGAGGTTGGGGTGGGGGAGTGTATAGAGGTGGGGGTGTGGGGAGATATAGATGTGGGGTGTGGGGATTTAGTGGTGGGGGGTGTAGGAGAGAGAGGTGGGGGAGAGATGTAGAGGTGGGGGTGGGGGAGAGAGAGGTGGGGGTGTGGAGAGAGAGATGGGGGAGAGATATAGAGGTGGGGGTGTGGGTGAGATATAGAGGTGGGGGGTGTGGGAGTGAGGTGGGGGAGAGTGTAGAGGTGGGGGTGGGGGAGAGATATAGAGGTGGGGGTGTGGGAGAGATAGAGGTGGGGGTGTGGGAGAGATATAGAGGTGGGGGTGGGGGGAGAGATATAGAGGTGGGGGTGGGGAGAGATATAGAGGTGGGGGTGTGGGAGAGATATAGAGGTTTGGGGTGTGGATAGTATAGAGATGGGGGTGTGGGAGAGACATCGAGGTGGGGGTGGGGGGAGAGATATAGAGGTGGGGGAGAGATATAGTGGTGGGGGGTGGGGAAGAGATATAGAGGTGTGGGAGAGATATAGAAGTGGGGGGTGTGGGAGAGTTATAGAGGTGGGGCTGTGAGAGATATATAGAGGTTTGGGGTGTGGGAGAGATATGAGGTGGTGGTGTGGGAGAGATATAGAGGTGGGGGTGTGGGAGAGATATAGAGGTGGGGGTGTGGGATAGATATAGAGGTGAGGGTGTGGGAGAGATATAGAGATGGGGGTGTGGGAGAGATATTGAGGTGGGGGTGTGGGAGAGATATAGAGGTGGGGGTGGGGGGAGAGATATAGAGGTGGGGGTGTGAGAGAGATATAGAGGTGGGGGTGTGGGAGAGATATAGAGGTGGGGGGTGTGGGAGAGATATAGAGGTGGGGGTGTGGGAGAGATATAGGGTGGGGGTGTGGGAGAGATGTAGAGGTTTGGGGTGTGGGGAGAGTATAGAGGTGGGGTGTGGGAGAGATATAGAGGTGGAGTGTGGAGGAGATATAGAGGTGGGGGTGTGGGAGAGATAAAGAGGTGGGGGTGTGGGAGAGATATAGAGGTGTGGGAGAGATATAGAGGTGGGGGTGTGGGAGGGATAAAGAGGTGGGGGGTGTGGGAGAGATATAGAGGTGGGGGTGTGGGAGAGACATCGAGGTGGGGGTGGGGGAGAGATATAGAGGTGGGGGAGAGATATAGAGGTGGGGGTGGGGAAGAGATATAGAGGTGTGGGGAGAGATATAGAGTGGGGGTGTGGGAGAGTTATAGAGGTGGGGCTGTGAGAGATATATAGGGTTTGGGGTGTGGGAGAGATATTGAGGTGGTGGTGTGGGAGAGATATAGAGGTGGGGGTGGGGAGAGATATAGAGGTGGGGGGTGTGGGATAGTTATAGAGGTGAGGGTGGGGGAGAGTATAGAGATGGGGGTGTGGGAGAGATATAGAGGTGGGGGGTGGGAGATATATAGAGGTTTGGGGTGTGGAGAGATATAGAGGTGGGGGTGTGGGGAGATATAGAAGTGGGGGTGTGGGAGAGATATAGAGGTGGGTGTGGGAGAGATATAGAGGTGGGGGTGTGGGAGAGATATAGAGGTGGGGGTGGGGGAGAGTATAGAGGTGGGGGTGTGAGGAGATATAGAGGTGGGGGTGTGGGAGAGATATAGAGGTGGGGGTGTGGGAGTGATATAGAGGTGGGGGTGTGGGAGAGTTTGAGGTGGGGGTGTGGGAGAGATATAGAGTTTGGGGTGTGGGAGAGATATAGAGGTGGGGTGTGGGAGTGATATAGAGGTGGGGTGTGGGAGAGATATAGAGGTGGGGGTGTGGAGAGATAAGAGGTGGGGGTGTGGGAGAGATATAGAGGTGTGGGAGAGATATAGAGGTGGGGGTGTGGGAGGGATAAGAGGTGGGGGTGTGGGAGAGATATAGAGGTGGGGGTGTGGGAGATAGATATAGAGGTGGGGGTGGGGAGAGATATAGAGGGTTTGGGGTGGGGGATAGATATAGAGTGGGGGTGGGGGAGAGATTTGAAGTGGGGGTGGGGGATAGATATGGAGGTGGGGGTGTGGAAGAGATATAGAGGTGGGGGTGTGGGAGAGATATAGAGTTTGGGGTGGGGGAGAGATATAGAGGTGGGGGTGGGGGAGAGATATAGAGGTGGGGGAGTGGGAGAATATAGAGGTTTGGGGTGTGGGAGAGATATAGAGGTGGGGGAGAGAGTTAGAGGTGGGGTGGAAGATAGTTATAGAGGTGGGGGTGTGGGAGAGATATAGAGGTAGGGGTGTGGGAGAGATATAGAGGTGGGGGAGAGATATAGAGGTGGGGGGTGTGGGAGAAGTATAGAGGTGGGAGTGGGGGAGAGATATAGAGGTGGGGGTGTGGGAGAGATATAGAGGTTTTGGGGAGCGGGAGAGATAAAGAGGTGTGGGTGTGGGAGATAGTATAGAGGTGGGGGATAGATATAGAGGTGGGGGGTGGAGAGATATAGAGGTGGGGGTGTGGGAGAGAGAGGTGGGGGAGAGATGTAGAGGTGGGAGTGGAGGAGAGATATAGAGGTGGGGGTGGGGGAGAGATGTAGAGGTGGGGGTGTGGGAGAGATATAGAGGTGTGGGTGTGGGAGATAGATATAGAGGTGGGGGATAGATATAGAGGTGGGGGTGTGGGAGAGAGAGGTGGGGGAGAGATGTAGAGGTGGGGAGTGGAGGAGAGATATAGAGGTGGGGGTGGTGGAGAGATGTAGAGGTGGGGTGGGGAGAGATATAGAGGTGGGGGTGGGGAGAGATATAGAGGTGGGGTGGCGGAGAGATATAGAGGTGAAGGTGTGGGAGAAGTATAGAGGTGGGAGTTGGGGGAGAGATAAGAGGTGGGGGTGTGGAGAGATATAGAGGTGGGGGTGTGGGAGAGATATAGAGGTGGAGGTGCGGGAGAGATATAGAGGTGGGGGTTGTGGGAGAGATATAGAGGTGGAGGTGCGGGAGAGATATAGAGGTTTGGGGTGCGGGAGAGATAAAGAGGTGGGGGTGTGGGAGACATATAGAGGTGGGGGATAGATATAGAGGTGGGGGTGTGGAAGAGATATAGAGGTGGTGGTGTGGGAGAGAGAGTGGGGGAGAGATGTAGAGGTGGGAGTGGAGGAGAGATATAGAGGTGGGGGTGGGGGAGAGATGTAGAGGTGGGGGTGTGGGAGAGATATAGAGGAGGGGGTGTGGGAGAAAGATATAGAGGTGGGGGATAGATATAGAGGTGGGGGGTGGAAGAGATATAGAGGTGGGGGTGTGGGAGAGAGAGGTGGGGGAGAGATGTAGAGGTGGGAGTGGAGGAGAGATATAGAGGTGGGTGTGGGAGAGATATAGAGGTGGGGGTGTGGGAGAGATATAGAGGTGGGGGTGGGGGAGAGATATAGAGGTGGGGAGAGATATAGAAGTGGGGGTGTGGGAGAGATATAGAGGTGGGTGTGGGAGAGATATAGAGGTGGGGGTGTGGGAGAGATATAGAGGTGGGGGTGTGGGAGAGATATAGAGGTGGGGGTGTGGGAGAGATATAGAGGTGGGGTGTGGAGAGATATAGAGGTTTGGGGTGTGGGAGAGATATAGAGGTGGGGGTGTGGGAGAGATATAGAGGTGGGGGTGTGGGAGAGATAAAGAGGTGGGGGTGTGGAGAGATATAGAGGTGGGGGTGTGGAGAGATATAGAGGTGGGGGTGTGGGAGAGATATAGAGGTTGGGGTGGGGGAGAGATATAGAGGTGGGGGTGTGGGAGAGATAGATGTGGGGTGTGGGAGATTTAGAGGTGGGGGTGTAGGAGAGAGAGGTGGGGGAGAGATGTAGAGGTGGGGGTGGGGGAGAGAGAGGTGGGGGGGTGGGAGAGAGAGATGGGGGAGAGATATAGAGGTGGGGGTGTGGGAGAGATATAGAGGTGGGGGTGTGGGAGAGAGGTGGGGGGAGAGATGTAGAGGTGGGGGTGGGGGAGAGATATAGAGGTGGGGGTGTGGGAGAGATATAGAGGTGGGGGTGTGGGAGAGATATAGAGGTGGGGGTGGGGGAGAGATATAGAGGTGGGGGAGGATATAGAGTGGGGGTGTGGAAGAGATATAGAGGTGGGTGTGGGAGAGATATAGAGGTGGGGGTGTGGGAGAGATATAGAGGTGGGGGTGGGGAGTGATATAGAGGTGGGGGTGTGGGAGAGATATAGAGGTTTGGGGTGTGGGATAGATATAGAGATGGGGGTGTGGGGAGAGACATCGAGGTGGGGGTGGGGGAGAGATATAGAGGTGGGGGAGAGATATAGAGGTGGGGGTGGGGAAGAGATATAGAGGTGTGGGAGAGATATAGAAGTGGGGGTGTGGGAGAGTTATAGAGGTGGGGCTGTGAGAGATATATAGAGGTTTGGGGTGTGGGAGAGATATTGAGGTGGTGGTGTGGGAGAGATATAGAGGTGGGGGGTGTGGGAGAGATATAGAGGTGGGGGTGTGGGATAGATATAGAGGTGAGGGTGGGGGGAGAGATATAGAGGTGGGGGTGTGGGAGAGATATAGAGGTTTGGGGTGTGGGATAGATATAGAGATGGGGGTGTGGGAGAGACATCGAGGTGGGGGTGGGGGAGAGATATAGAGGTGGGGGAGAGATATAGAGGTGGGGGTGGGGAAGAGATATAGAGGTGTGGGAGAGATATAGAAGTGGGGGTGTGGGAGAGTTATAGAGGTGGGGCTGTGAGAGATATATAGAGGTTTGGGGTGTGGGAGAGATATTGAGGTGGTGGTGTGGGAGAGTTATAGAGGTGGGGCTGTGAGAGATATATAGAGGTTTGGGGTGTGGGAGAGATATTGAGGTGGTGGTGTGGGAGAGATATAGAGGTGGGGGTGTGGGAGAGATATAGAGGTGGGGGTGTGGGATAGATATAGAGGTGAGGGTGGGGGAGAGATATAGAGGTGAGGGTGTGGGAGAGATATAGAGGTTTGGGGTGGGGGAGAGATATAGAGGTGGGGTGGGGGAGAATATATAGGTTTGGGGTGTGAGAGAGATATAGAGGTGGGGGAGAGATATAGAAGTGGGGGTGTGGGAGAGATATAGAGGTGGGTGTGGGAGAGATATAGAGGTGGGGGTGTGGGAGAGATATAGAGGTGGGGGTGTGGGAGAGATATAGAGGTGGGGGTGTGGGAGAGATATAGAGGTGGGGTGTGGGAGAGATATAGAGGTTTGGGGTGTGGGAGAGATATAGAGGTGGGGTGTGGGAGAGATATAGAGGTGGGGGTGTGGGAGAGATAAAGAGGTGGGGGTGTGGGAGAGATATAGAGGTGGGGGTGTGGGAGAGATATAGAGGTGGGGGTGTGGGAGAGATATAGAGGTTGGGGTGGGGGGAGAGATATAGAGGTGGGGGTGTGGGAGAGATATAGATGTGGGGTGTGGGAGATTTAGAGGTGGGGGTGTAGGAGAGAGAGGTGGGGGAGAGATGTAGAGGTGGGGGTGGGGAGAGAGAGGTGGGGGTGTGGAGAGAGAGATGGGGGAGAGATATAGAGGTGGGGGTGTGGGAGAGATATAGAGGTGGGGGTGTGGGAGAGAGGTGGGGGAGAGATGTAGAGGTGGGGGTGGGGGAGAGATATAGAGGTGGGGGTGTGGGAGAGATATAGAGGTGGGGGTGTGGGAGAGATATAGAGGGGGGGGTGGGGGAGAGATATAGAGGTGGGGGAGAGATATAGAAGTGGGGTGTGGAAGAGATTAGAGAGGTGGGTGTGGGAGAGATATAGAGGTGGGGGTGTGGGAGAGATATAGAGGTGGGGGTGGGGAGAGATATAGAGGTGGGGGTGTGGGAGAGATATAGAGGTTGGGGTGTGGGATAGATATAGAGATGGGGGTGTGGGGAGAGACATCGAGGTGGGGGTGGGGGAGAGATATAGAGGTGGGGGAGAGATATAGAGGTGGGGGTGGGGAAGAGATATAGAGGTGTGGGAGAGATATAGAAGTGGGGGTGTGGGAGAGTTATCGAGGTGGGGCTGTGAGAGATATATAGAGTTTGGGGTGTGGGAGAGATATTGAGGTGGTGGTGTGGGAGAGATATAGAGGTGGGGGTGTGGGAGAGATATAGAGGTGGGGGGTGTGGGATAGATATAGAGGTGAGGGTGGGGGAGAGATATAGAGATGGGGGTGTGGGAGAGATATAGAGGTGAGAGATATAGAGGTGGGGGTGTGGGAGATATATAGAGGTTTGGGGTGTGGGAGAGATATAGAGGTGGGGGTGTGGGAGAGATATAGAAGTGGGGGTGTGGGAGAGATATAGAGGTGGGTGTGGGAGAGATATAGAGGTGGGGGTGTGGGAGAGATATAGAGGTGGGGGTGGGGGAGAGATATAGAGGTGGGGGTGTGAGAGAGATATAGAGGTGGGGGTGTGGGAGAGATATAGAGGTGGGGGTGTGGGAGAGATATAGAGGTGGGGGTGTGGGAGAGATATAGAGGTGGGGGTGTGGGAGAGATATAGAGGTTTGGGGTGTGGGAGAGATATAGAGGTGGGGTGTGGGAGAGATATAGAGGTGGGGTGTGGGAGAGATATAGAGGTGGGGGTGTGGGAGAGATAAAGAGGTGGGGGTGTGGGAGAGATATAGAGGTGTGGGAGAGATATAGAGGTGGGGGTGTGGAGGGATAAAGAGGTGGGGGTGTGGGAGAGATATAGAGGTGGGGGTGTGGAGATAGATATAGAGGTGGGGGTGTTATGAGAGTATAGATGGTTTGGGTGGGGGATAGATATAGAGGTGGGGTGGGGGAGAGATATAGAAGTGGGGGTGGGGGATAGATATGGAGGTGGGGGTGTGGAAGAGATATAGAGGTGGGGGTGTGGGAGAGATATAGAGGTTTGGGGTGGGGGAGAGATATAGAGGTGGGGGTGGGGGAGAGATTATAGAGGTGGGGGTGTGGGAGAAATATAGAGGTTTGGGGTGTGGTGAGATATAGAGGTGGGGGAGAGAGTTAGAGGTGGGTGGAAGATAGTTATAGAGGTGGGGTGTGGGAGAGATATAGAGGTGGGGGTGTGGGAGAGATATAGAGGTAGGGGTGTGGGAGAGATATAGAGGTGGGGGAGAGATATAGAGGTGGGGGTGTGGGAGAAGTATAGAGGTGGGAGTGGGGGAGAGATATAGAGGTGGGGGTGGGGGAGAGATATAGAGGTTTGGGGAGCGGGAGAGATAAAGAGGTGTGGGTGTGGGAGATAGATATAGAGGTGGGGGATAGATATAGAGGTGGGGGGTGGAAGAGATATAGAGGTGGGGGTGTGGGAGAGAGAGGTGGGGGAGAGATGTAGAGGTGGGAGTGGAGGAGAGATATAGAGGTGGGGGTGGGGGAGAGATGTAGAGGTGGGGGTGTGGGAGAGATATAGAGGTGTGGGTGTGGGAGATAGATATAGAGGTGGGGGATAGATATAGAGGTGGGGGTGTGGGAGAGAGAGGTGGGGAGAGATGTAGAGGTGGGAGTGGAGGAGAGATATAGAGGTGGGGGTGGTGGAGAGATGTAGAGGTGGGGTGGGGGAGAGATATAGAGGTGGGGGTGGGGGAGAGATATAGAGGTGGGGGTGGCGGAGAGATATAGAGGTGAAGGTGTGGGAGAAGTATAGAGGTGGGAGTGGGGAGAGATAAAGAGGTGGAGGTGTGGGAGAGATAGAGGTGGGGGTGTGGGAGAGATATAGAGGTGGAGGTGCGGGAGAGATATAGAGGTGGGGGTGTGGGAGAGATATAGAGGTGGAGGTGCGGGAGAGATATAGAGGTTTGGGGTTCGGGAGAGATAAAGAGGTGGGGGTGTGGGAGACATATAGAGGTGTGGGTGTGGGAGATAGATATAGAGGTGGGGGATAGATATAGAGGTGGGGGTGTGGAAGAGATATAGAGGTGGGGGTGTGGGAGAGAGAGGTGGGGGAGAGATGTAGAGGTGGGAGTGGAGGAGAGATATAGAGGTGGGGGTGGGGGAGAGATGTAGAGGTGGGGTGTGGGAGAGATATAGAGGAGGGGGTGTGGAGATAGATATAGAGGTGGGGGATAGATATAGAGGTGGGGGGTGGAAGAGATATAGAGGTGGGGGTGTGGGAGAGAGAGGTGGGGGAGAGATGTAGAGGTGGGAGTGGAGGAGAGATATAGAGGTGGGTGTGGGAGAGATATAGAGGTGGGGGTGTGGGAGAGATATAGAGGTGGGGGTGGGGGAGAGATATAGAGGTGGGGGAGAGATATAGAAGTGGGGGTGTGGGAGAGATATAGAGGTGGGTGTGGGAGAGATATAGAGGTGGGGGTTTGGGAGAGATATAGAGGTGGGGGTGGGGAGAGATATAGAGGTGGGGGTGTGGGAGAGATATAGAGGTTTGGGGTGTGGGAGAGATATAGAGGTGGGATGTGGGAGAGACATCGAGGTGGGGGTGGGGAGAGATATAGAGGTGGGGGGAGAGATATAGAGGTGGGGGTGGGAAGAGATATAGAGGTTGGGTGTGGGAGAGATATAGAGGTGTGGGAGAGATATAGAAGTGGGGGTGTGGAAGAGTTATAGAGGTGAGGGTGGGGGGAGAGATATAGAGATGGGGGTGTGGAGAGATATAGAGGTGGGGGTGTGAGAGATATATAGAGGTTTGGGGTGTGGGAGAGATATAGAGGTGGGGGTGTTGGGATAGATATAGAGGTGAGGGTGGGGGAGAGATATAGAGATGGGGGTGTGGAGAGATATAGAGGTGGGGGTGTGGAGATATATAGAGGTTTGGGTGTGGGAGAGATATAGAGGTGGGGGTGTGGGAGAGATATAGAGGTGGGGTGTGGAGAGATATAGAGGTGGGTGTGGGAGAGATATAGAGGTGGGGGTGTGGGAGAGATATAGAGGTGGGGGTGGGGAGAGATATAGAGGTGGGGGTGGGGAGAGATATAGAGGTGGGGGTGGGGGAGAGATATAGAGGTGGGGTGTGGGAGAGATATAGAGGTGGGGTGTGGAGAGATATAGAGGTGGGGGTGTGGGAGAGATATAGAGGTGGGGGTGTGGGGAGAGATATAGAGGTGTGGGGTGTGGTAGAGATATAGAGGTGGGGTCGTGGGAGAGTTATAGAGGTGGGGGTGTGGGAGAGATAAAGAGGTGGGGGTGTGGGGAGAGATATAGAGGTGGGGGTGTGGGAGAGATATAGAGGTGGGGGTGTAGGAGAGATATAGAGGTGGGGGTGTGGGAGAGATATAGAGGTGGGGGTGTGGGAGAGATAAAGAGTTGGAGGTGTGGGAGAGATATAGAGGTGGGGTGTGGAGATAGATTTAGAGGTGGGGGTGTGGGAGAGATCTAGGTTTGGGGTGGGGAGATATAGAGGTGGGGGTGTGATGAAATATAGAGGTGGGGGTGGGGAGAGATATAGAAGTGGGGGTGGGGATAGATATGGAGGTGGGGGTGTGGAAGTGATATAGAGGTGGGGGGGTAGGAGAAATATAAAGGTGGGGGTGTGGGAGAGAAATAGAGGTGGGGGTGTGGGAGAGATATAGAGGTGGGGGTGTGGGAGAGATATAGAGGTTTGGGGTGGGGGAGAGATATAGAGGTGGGGGTGGGGGAGAAATATATAGGTTTGGGGTGTGAGAGAGATATAGAGGTGGGGGAGAGAGGTTAGAGGTGGGGTGGAAGATAGTTATAGAGGTGGGGGTGTGGGAGAGATATAGAGGTAGGGGTGGGGGAGAGATATAGAGTTGGAGGTGTGGGAGAGATATAGAGGTGGGGGAGGAGATATAGAAGTGGGGGTGTGGGAGAGATATAGAGGTGGGGGTGTGGGAGAGATATAGAGGTTTGGGGTGGGGGAGAGATATAGAGGTGGGGGTGGGGGAGAAATATATAGGTTTGGGGTGTGAGAGAGATATAGAGTGGGGGAGAGAGTTAGAGGTGGGGTGGAAGATAGTTATAGAGGTGGGGGGTGTGGGAGAGATATAGAGGTAGGGGTGGGGGAGAGATATAGAGTTGGAGGTGTGGGAGAGATATAGAGGTGGGGGAGAGATATAAGTTGGGGGTGTGGGAGAGTATAGAGGTGGGAGTGGGGGAGAGATATAGAGGTGGGGGTGTGGGAGTTATAGAGGTGGGGTGTGGGAGAGATATAGAGGTGGAGGTGCGGGAGAGATAAAGAGGTTTGGGGTGCGGGAGAGATAAGAGGTGTGGTGTGGGAGATAGATATAGAGGTGGGGGATAGATATAGAGGTGGGAGTGGAGGAGAGATATAGAGGTGGGGGTGGGGGAGAGATGTAGAGGTGGGGGTGTGGGAGAGATATAGAGGGTGTGGGTGTGGAGATAGATATAGAGGTGGGGATAGATATAGAGGTGGGGGGTGGAAGAGATTATAGAGGTGGGGGTGTGGGAGAGAGAGGTGGGGAGAGATGTAGAGGTGGGAGTGGAGGAGAGATATAGAGGTGGGGGTGGGGAGAGATGTAGAGGTGGGGTGTGGGAGAGATATAGAGGTGTGGGTGTGGGAGATAGATATAGAGGTGGGGGATAGATATAGAGGTGGGGGGGTGGAAGAGATATAGAGGTGGGGTGTGGGAGAGAGAGGTGGGGAGAGATGTAGAGGTGGGAGTGGAGGAGAGATATAGAGGTGGGGGTGGGGGAGAGATGTAGATGTGGGGTGGGGGAGAGATATAGAGGTGGGGGTGGGGGAGAGATATAGAGTGGGGTGGCGGAGAGATATAGAGGTGGAGGTGTGGGAGAAGTATAGAGGTGGGAGTGGGGGAGAGATAAAGAGGTGGGGGTGTGGGAGAGATATAGAGGTGGGGGTGTGGGAGAGATATAGAGGTGGAGGTGCGGGAGAGATATGGAGGTGGGGGTGTGGGAGAGATATAGAGGTGGAGGTGCGGGAGAGATATAGAGGTTGGGGTGCGGGAGAGATAAAGAGGTGGGGGTGTGGGAGACATATAGAGGTGTGGGTGTGGGAGATAGATATAGAGGTGGGGGATAGATATAGAGGTGGGGTGTGGAAGAGATATAGAGGTGGGGTGTGGAGAGAGAGGTGGGGGAGAGATGTAGAGGTGGGAGTGGAGGAGAGATATAGAGGGTGGGGGTGAGGGAGAGATATAGAGGTGGGGGGAGAGATATAGAGGTGGGGGTGGGGGAGAGATATAGAGGTGGGGTGGCGGAGAGATATAGAGGTGGAGGTGTGGGAGAGATTTAGAGGTGGGTGTGGGAGAGATATAGAGGTGGGGGTGTGGGAGAGATATAGAGGTGGGGGTGGGGGAGAGATATAGAGGTGGGGGGTGTGGGAGAGATATAGAGGTGGGGGTGTGGGAGAGATATAGAGGTGGGGGTGTGGGAGAGATATAGAGGTGGGGGTGTGGGAGAGATATAGAGGTGGGGGTGTGGGAGAGATATAGAGGTGGGGTGTGGGAGAGATATAGAGGTTTGGGGTGTGGGAGAGATATAGAGGTGGGGTGTGGGAGAGATATAGAGGTGGGGGTGTGGGAGAGATATAGAGGTGGGGGGTGTAGGAGAGATATAGAGGTGGGGGTGTGGGAAAGATATAGAGGTGGGGGTGTGGGAGAGATAAAGAGGTGGGGGTGTGGGAGAGATATAGAGGTTTGGGGGTGCGGGAGAGATATAGAGGTGGGGGTGTGGGAGAGATATAGAGGTGGGGGTGTGGGAGAGATATAGAGGTGGGGGGTGGGAGAGATATAGAGGTGGGGGGTGGGGGATTTTATAGAGGTGGGGTGTGGGAGAGATATAAAGGTGGGGGTGGGGGATAGATATAGAGGTGGGGTGGGGAGAGAGAAATGGGGGTGTGGGAGAGAGAGAGGTGGGGTTTGGGAGAGTATAGAGGTGGGGGTGTGGGAGAGAGGTGGGGGAGAGATGTAGAGGTGGGGAGTGGAAAGAGATATAGAGGTGGGGGTGGGGGAGAGATGTAGAGGTGGGGGGGAGAGATATAGAGGTGGGGTGTGGGAGAGATGTGAGGTGGGGGTGGGGGAGAGAGAGGTGGGTGTGTGGGAGAGTATAGAGGTGGGGGTGTGGGAGAGATATAGAGGTTGGGGTGGGGGAGAGATCTAGTGGTGGGGGGTGTGGGGAGATATAGATGTGGGGTGTGTGTGTTTAGAGGTGGGGGTGTAGGAGAGAGAGGTGGGGGGAGAGATGTAGAGGTGGGGGTGGGGGAGAGGAGAGGTGGGGGTGTGGGAGAGAGAGATGGGGGAGAGATATAGAGGGGGGGGTGTGGAGAGATATAGAGGTGGGGGGTGGGAGAGAGGTGGGGGAGAGATGTTGTGGTGGGGGTGGGTTAGAGATATAGAGGTGGGGGTGTGGAGAGATATAGAGGTGGGGGTGTGGGAGAGATATAGAGGTGGGGGTGGGGGAGAGATATGAGGTGGGGGGAGAGATATAGAAGTGGGGGTGTGGAAGAGTTATAGAGGTGGGTGTGGGAGAGTATTGAGGGTGGGGGTGTGGGGTGATATAGAGGTGGGGGTGGTGAGAGTATAGAGGTGGGGGTGTGGGAGAGATATAGTGGGGTTGGGGTGTGGATAGATATAGGTGGGGGTGGTGGGAGAGACATCGAGGTGGGGGTGGGGGAGAGATATAGAGGTGGGGGAGAGATGTAGAGGTGGGGTGTGGGGGGTAAGGAAGAGATATAGAGGTGTGGAGAGATATAGAAGTGGGGGTTTGGGAGAGTTATAGAGGTGGGGCTGTGAGAGATATTTAGAGGTTTGGGGTGTGGGAGAGATATTGAGGTGGTGGTGTGGGAGAGATATAGAGGTGGGGGTGTGGGAGAGATTTAGAGGTGGGGGTGTGGGATAGATATAGAGGTGAGGGTGTGGGAGAGATATAGAGATGGGGGTATGGGAGAGATATAGAGGTGGGGGTGTGGGAGATATATAGAGGTTTGGGGTGTGGGAGAGATATAGAGGTGGGGTGTGGGAGAGATATAGAAGTGGGTGTGTGGGAGAGATATAGAGGTGGGTGTGGGAGAGATATAGAGGTGGGGGTGTGGGAGAGATATAGAGGTGGGGGTGGGGGAGAGATATAGAGGTGGGGGTGTGGGAGAGATATAGAGGTTGGGGTTGGGAGAGTTATAGAGGTGGGGTGGGAGAGATATAGATGTGGGGTGTGGGAGAGATATAGAGGTGGGGGTGTGGGAGAGATAAAGAGGTGGGGGTGTGGGAGAGATTTAGAGGTGGGGGTGTGGGAGAGATTTAGAGGTGGGGGGTGTGGGAGGGATAAAGAGGTGGGGGTGTGGGAGAGATATAGAGGTGGGGGTGTGGAGATAGATATAGAGGTGGGGGTGTGGGAGAGATATAGAGGTTTGGGGTGGGGGATAGATATAGAGGTGGGGGTGGGGGAGAGATATAGATGTGGGGGTGGGGGTTAGATATGGGGTGGGGGTGTGGAAAAGATATAGAGGTGGGGGTGTGGGAGAGATATAGAGGTTTGGGGTGGGGGGAGAGATATAGAGGTTTGGGGTGTGGGAGAGATATAGAGGTGGGGAGAGAGTTAGAGGTGGGGTGGAAGATAGTTATAGAGGTGGGGGTGTGGGAGAGATATAGAGGTAGGGGTGTGGGAGAGATATAGAGGTGGGTGAGTGGGGGTATAGAGGTGGGGGTGTGGGAGAAGTATAGAGGTGGGAGTGGGGGAGAGATATAGAGGTGGGTGTGGGAGAGATATAAGAGGTTTGGGGTGCGGGAGAGATAAAGAGGTGTGGGTGTGGAGATAGATATAGAGGTGGGGGATAGATATAGAGGTGGAGGGTGGAAGAGATATAGAGGTGGGGGTGTGGGAGAGAGAGGTGGGGGGAGAGATGTAGAGGTGGGAGTGGAGGAGAGATATAGAGGTGGGGGGGTGGGGGAGAGATGTAGAGGTGGGGGTGTGGGAGAGATATAGAGGTGTGGGTGTGGGAGATAGATTAGAGGTGGGGGATAGATTTAGAGGTAGGGGTGTGGGAGAGAGAGGTGGGGGGAGATGTAGAGGGTGGGGGTGGAGGAGAGATATAGAGGTGGGGGTGGTGGAGAGATGTAGAGGTGGGGTGGGGGAGAGATATAGAGGTGGGGTGGGGGAGAGATATAGAGGTGGGGTGGCGGAGAGATATAGAGGTGAAGGTGTGGGAGAAGTATAGAGGTGGGAGTGGGGAGAGATAAAGAGGTGGGGGTGTGGGAGAGATTTAGAGGTGGGGGGTGTGGGAGAGATATAGAGGTGAGGTGCGGGAGAGATATAGAGGTGGGGGTGTGGGAGAGATATAGAGGTGGAGGTGCGGGAGAGATATAGAGGTTTGGGGTGCGGGAGAGATAAAGAGGTGGGGGTGTGGGAGACATATAGAGGTGGGGGATAGATATAGAGGTGGGGGTGTGGAAGAGATATAGAGGTGGGGGTGTGGGAGAGAGAGGTGGGGGAGAGATGTAGAGGTGGGAGTGGAGGAGAGATATAGAGGTGGGTGTGGGAGAGATATAGAGGTGGGGGTGTGGGAGAGATATAGGTGGGGGTGGGGAGAGATATAGAGGTGGGGGAGAGATATAGAAGTGGGGGTGTGGGAGAGATATAGAGGTGGGTGTGGGAGAGATATAGAGGTGGGGGTGTGGGAGAGATATAGAGGTGGGGGTGGGGAGAGATATAGAGGTGGGGGTGTGGAGAGATATAGAGGTTTGGGTGTGGGATAGATATAGAGGTGGGGGAGAGATATAGAGGTGGGGGTGGGGAAGAGATATAGAGGTTGGGTGTGGGAGAGATATAGAGGTGTGGGAGAGATATAGAAGTGGGGGTGTGGGAGAGTTATAGAGGTGAGGGTGGGGGAGAGATATAGAGATGCGGGTGTGGGAGAGATATAGAGGTGGGGGTGTGAGAGATATTAGAGGTTTGGGGTTTGGGAGAGATATAGAGGTGGGGGTGTGGGATAGATATAGAGGTGAGGGTGGGGGAGAGATATAGAGATGGGGGTGTGGGAGAGATATAGAGGTGGGGGTGTGGGAGATATATAGAGGTTTGGGGTGTGGGAGAGATATAGAGGTGGGGGTGTGGAGAGATATAGAAGTGGGGGTGTGGGAGAGATATAGAGGTGGTGTGGGAGAGATATAGAGGTGGGGGTGTGGGAGAGATATAGAGGTGGGGGTGGGGGAGAGCATATAGAGGTGGGGGGTGTGGGAGAGATATAGAGGTGGGTGTGGGGGAGAGATATAGAGGTGGGGTGTGGGAGAGATATAGAGGTGGGGGTGTGGGAGAGATATAGAGGTGGGGTGTTGGAGAGATATAGAGGTGGGGTGTGGGAGAGATATAGAGGTTTGGGGTGTGGTAGAGATATAGAGGTGGGGTGTGGGAGAGATATAGAGGTGGGGTGTGGGAGAGATAAAGAGGTGGGGGTGTGGGAGAGATATAGAGGGTGGGGGTGTGGGAGAGATATAGAGGTGGGGGTGTAGGAGAGATATAGAGGTGGGGGTGTGGGAGAGATATAGAGGTGGGGGTGTGGGAGAGATAAAGAGTTGGAGGTGTGGGAGAGATATAGAGGTGGGGGTGTGGGAGATTGATATAGAGGTGGGGGTGTGGGAGAGATATAGAGGTTTGGGTGGGGGATAGATAGGTGAGTGGGGTGTGAAAGAAATATAGAGGTGGGGGTGGGGGAGAGATATAGAAGTGGGGGTGGGGGATAGATATGGAGGTGGGGGTGTGGAAGAGATATAGAGGTGGGGGGGTAGGAGAAATATAAAGGTGGGGGTGTGGAGAGAAATAGAGGTGGGGTTGGGAGAGATATAGAGGTGGGGGTGTGGGAGAGATATAGAGGTTGGGTTGGGGAGATATAGAGTGGGTGGGGGTAGATCTGATTTGGGGTGGGGCAGTGTTTTTAGATTTTGGGGTGTGGAGTTATGAGGTTCGGGGTGGAGTTGATATAGTAGTGGGGGTGTGTGAGAGATATTTAGGTTTGGGTGGGTGAGTGTTTGTATGTGTAGGTGTGGGGGTGTTTAGTTGGAGGTGTGGGTCGAGAGTGTAGAGGTGGGGGAGAGATATAGAGGTGGGGGGTGTGGGAGAAGTATAGAGGTGGGAGTGGGGGAGAGATATAGAGGTGGGGGTCGTGGAGAGATATAGAGGTGGGGTGTGGGAGAGATATAGAGGTGGAGGTGCGGGAGAGATATAGAGGTTTGGGGTGCGGGAGAGATTAAAGAGGTGTGGGTGTGGGGAGATAGATATAGAGGTGGGGGGATAGATATAGAGGTGGGGGGTGGAAGAGATATAGAGGTGGGGGTGTGGGAGAGAGAGGTGGGGGAGAGATGTAGAGGTGGGAGTGGAGGAGAGATATAGAGGTGGGGTGGGGGAGAGATGTAGAGGTGGGGGTGTGGGAGAGATATAGAGGTGTGGGTGTGGGAGATAGATATAGAGGTGGGGGATAGATATAGAGGTGGGGGTGTGGGAGAGAGAGGTGGGGGAGAGATGTAGAGGTGGGAGTGGAGGAGAGATATAGAGGTGGGGGTGGTGGAGAGATGTAGAGGTGGGGTGGGGGAGAGATATAGAAGTGGGGGTGGGGGAGAGATATAGAGGTGGGGTGGCGGAGAGATATAGAGGTGAAGGTGTGGGAGAAGTATAGAGGTGGGAGTGGGGGAGAGATTAAAGAGGTGGGGGTGTGGGAGAGATATAGAGGTGGGGGTGTGGGAGAGATATAGAGGTGGAGGTGCGGGAGAGATATAGAGGTGGGGGTGTGGGAGAGATATAGAGGTGGAGGTGCGGGAGAGATATAGAGGTTTGGGGTGCGGGAGAGATAAAGAGGTGGGGGTGTGGGAGACATATAGAGGTGTGGGTGTGGGAGATAGATATAGAGGTGGGGGATAGATATAGAGGTGGGGGTGTGGAAGAGATATAGAGGTGGGGGGTGTGGGAGAGAGAGGTGGGGGAGAGATGTAGAGGTGGGAGTGGAGGAGAGATATAGAGGTGGGTGTGGGAGAGATATAGAGGTGGGGGTGTGGGAGAGATATAGAGGTCGGGGGTGGGGGAGAGATATAGAGGTGGGGGAGAGATATAGAAGTGGGGGTGTGGGAGAGAGAGGTGGGCGGAGAGATGTAGAGGTGGGAGTGGAGGAGAGATATAGAGGTGGGGGTGGGGGAGAGATGTAGATGTGGGGTGGGGGAGAGATATAGAGGTGGGGGTGGGGAGAGATATAGAGGTGGGGTGGCGGAGAGAGAGATGAGAGGTGGAGGGTGGGAGAGTAGGGAGGGGAGAGGGGGAGAGATATAGAGGTGGAGGTGTGGAGAAGTATTGAGGTGGGGTGGGGGAGAGATAAAGAGGTGGGGGTGTGGAGAGATATAGAGGTGGGGGTGTGGGAGAGATATAGAGGTGGGGGTGTGGGGAGGAGATATAGAGGTGGAGGTGCGGGAGAGATATAGAGGTTTGGGGTGCAGGAGAGATAAAGAGGTGGGGGTGTGGGAGACATATAGAGGTGTGGGTGTGGGAGATAGATATAGAGGTGGGGGATAGATATAGAGGTGGGGGTGTGGAAGAGATATAGAGGTGGGGGTGTGGGAGAGAGAGGTGGGGGAGAGATGTAGAGGTGGAGTGGAGGAGAGATATAGAGGTGGGGGTGAGGGAGAGATATAGAGGTGGGGGAGAGATATAGAGGTGGGGGTGGGGGAGAGATATAGAGGTGGGGTGGCGGAGAGATATAGAGGTGGAGGTGTGGGAGAGATATAGAGGTGGGGTGTGGGATAGATATAGAGGTGGGGGTGGGGGAGAGATATAGAAGTGGGGGTGGGGGAGATATATAGGGTGGCAGATAGATATAGAGGTGGGGGTGTGGGAGAGATATAGAGGTGGGGGTGTGGGAGAGATATAGAGGTGGGGGGGGGAGAGATATAGAGGTGGGGGTAGGGGAGAGATATAGAGCTGGGGGTGTGGGAGAGATATAGAGGTGGGGGGCGGGAGAGATATAGAGGTGGGGGTTGTGGGAGACATATAGAGGTGGGGGTGTAGGAGAGATATAGAGCTGGGGGTGTGGGAGAGATATAGAGGTGCGGGTGTGGGAGATATATAGAGGTGGGGTTGTGGGAGACATATAGAGGTGGGGGTGGGTTAGAGATATAGAGGTGGGGGTGGGGAGAGATATAGAGCTGGGGGTGGGGGAGAGATACAGAGGTGGGGGTGTCGGGAGAGATATAGAGGTTTGGGGTTTGGGAGAGATATAGAGGTGGGGGTGTGGGATAGATATAGAGGTGAGGGTGGGGAGAGATATAGAGGTGGGGGTGTGGGAGAGATATAGTGGTGGGGGAGAGAGAGGTGGGCGAGAGATATAGAGGTGGGGGTGTGGGAGAGATATAGAAGTGGGGGTAGGGGAGAGATATAGAGGTGGGGGTGTGGGAGAAGTATACAGTAGAGGTGGGAGGTGGGGGAGAGATATAGAGGTGGGGGTGTGGGAGAAGTATAGAGGTGGGAGTGGGGGAGATATAGAGGTGGGGGTGTGGGAGAAGTATAGAGGTGGGGGTGTGGGAGAGAAATAGAGGTTTGGGGTGTTGGAGAGATATAGAGGTGGGGGTGTGGGAGGGAGAGAGGTGGGGGTGTGGCAGAGATATAGAGGTTGGTGTGCGGGAGAGATATAGAGGTGGGGGAGAGATATAGAGGTGGGGATGTTGGAGAGATATAGAGGTGGGGGTGTTGGAGAAATATAGAGGTGGGGGTGGGGGAGAGATATAGAGGTGGGGTGGGGGAGAGATATAGAGGTGGGGGTGTGGGAGAGATATAGAGGTGGGATGTTGGAGAAATATAGAGGTGGGGGTGGGGAGAGATATAGAGGTGGGGGTGTGGAGAGATATAGAGGTGGGTGTGTGGGAGAGATATAGAGGTGGGGTGGGGGAGAGATATAGAGGTGGGGTGTGGAGAGATATAGAGGTGGGGGGGTGGGAGAGATATAGAGGTGGGGGTGGGGGATTTTATAGAGGGTGGGGGGGTGTGGGAGAGATATAAAGGTGGGGGTGGGGGATAGATATAGAGGTGGGGTGGGGAGAGAGAAATGGGGGTGTGGGAGAGAGAGAGGTGGGGTGTGGGAGAGATATAGATGTGGGGGTGTGGGAGAGAGGTGGGGGAGAGATGTAGAGGTGGGAGTGGGGGAGAGATAGAGGTGGGGGTGGGGGAGAGATGTAGAGGTGGGGGAGAGATATAGAGGTGGGGTGTGGGAGAGATGTAGATGTGGGGGTGGGGGAGAGAGAGGTGGGGGTGTGGGAGAGATATAGAGGTGGGGGTGTGGGAGAGATATAGAGGTGGGGGTGGGGGAGAGATATAGAGGTGGGGGTGTGGGAGAGATATAGAGGTGGGGGTGTGGAGAGATATAGATGTGGGGTGTGGGAGATTTAGAGGTGGGGGTGTAGGAGAGAGAGGTGGGGGGAGAGATGTAGAGGTGGGGAGAGAGAGGTGGGGGTGTGGGAGAGAGAGATGGGGGAGAGATAAGAGGTGGGGGTGTGGGAGAGATCTAGAGGTGGGGGTGTGGGAGAGAGGTGGGGGAGAGATGTAGAGGTGGGGGTGGGGGAGAGATATAGAGATGGGGGTGTGGGAGAGATATAGAGGTGGGGGTGTGGGAGAGATATAGAGGTGGGGGTGGGGGAGAGATATAGAGGTGGGGGAGAGATATAGAAGTGGGGGTGTGGGAGAGATATAGAGGTGGGTGTGGGAGAGATATAGAGGTGGGGGTGTGGGAGAGATATAGAGGTGGGGGTGGGGGAGAGATATAGAGTTGGGGGTGTGGAGAGATATAGAGGTTTGGGGTGTGGGATAGATATAGAGGTGGGGGTGTGGGAGAGACATCGAGGTGGGGGTGGGGGAGAGATATAGAGGTGGGGGAGAGATATAGAGGTGGGGGTGGGGATGAGATATAGAGGTTGGGTGTGGGAGAGATATAGAGGTGTGGGAGAGATATAGAAGTGGGGGTGTGGGAGAGATATAGAGGTGGGGCTGTGGGAGATATATAGAGGTTTGGGGTGTGGGAGAGATATAGAGGTGGGGGTGTGGGATAGATATAGAGGTGAGGGTGGGGAGAGATATAGAGATGGGGTTGTGGGAGAGATATAGAGGTGGGGGTGTGGGAGATATATAGAGGTTTGGGTGTGGGAGAGATATAGAGGTGGGGGTGTGGGGGAGATATAGAGGTGGAGGTGTGGGAGAGATATAGAGGTGGGGGTGTGGGAGAGATATAGAGGTGGGGGTGGGAGAGATATAGAGGTGGGGTGCCAATTTTTATAGAGTTAGATAAACAATGGATGAATTAAGTTCCCTATTTTAATTGTACCAAAATGTTAGGCATATCGGGATTTTCATCTAACACCGCCAGAGACAGAGTGGCTACTCCAAGCTGCAAAGGCAGTCCAGGATATGGGAGTGTTAAACCTTTTGTTAGCAACAGCTTCAAAGGTGATCCAGGATATGGAGGTGTTAAACCTTTGGTTAGCAAGGAAGAGAATTTCAAAGCTACCCTGGCAAATGGCTGCTCTCCCCTGACTGAGCTGCGCCAGGTAGAGTGGACGGGCCTCAAATGTTAAGCGGCCAAGGTGCAAAGTTGGCACATGCCCAGAGCAGGCTCAGAAGCCTCTCTGCAAGGTTTGCAAAGTATTGGCAACTCCGTGATAGGGTTAAGGAATTATTCCCACTGAGTAGATTGGCTGCATGGGTTAAGTATAGGCCTATATAGTGCATAAAGACCCTGCAGCCCATGGGGAAGCAGTTCCATCATGTAATAAGATTCGTCATACAGTGAAAGATCCATCCTGTAACCAGACCTAACAGCGTAACTAGTAAGTTCATTTTTCGTTGTAATTGTAAATCAAGCTGTGTATGTTCATTCTGTAAATAAATTACAATTTATTTTATCCCTTGCTTTGCTCAATCAAAGGATCCGGGTATTAAGGTGTTAAAAGTATTGGTCTCCTGTGACACATACACACACACACACACACACACACACATCACCAGCATTCAGGGGACCATTTAACACTTTAAGTCTGCGATTATACAGAAAAACACCTGTGGTGTCGCCCGTAGCGACACTGCGTGGCTCAAAAACAAGGTTGATTGCTCCGTGAAAACTGCATAAACCAAATGCGACGGTCTCCCCGCATTCAACAGCAAGGCGGGCTGCAGGTGCAGCGTTTTCAAAATTAGTTTTTTGTTTCCGACTGTCCAATCAAAAAACAGATTTCAGCCTACAGCCACGCGCACCGTAGCATGTGCTTGTACACGTCGCTCTGTGACGTCGCTATTGTGATGTCACAGATGCACGCACGCACGCACCCTGCAGTTCGGCTGTATAATCGCAGCCTATGTCATAAATCACATACTGCACAGGGGGAGGGATACAGTAGGCTTCAGTCCCAGATACATTCCAGGCTGTTTAAAGTAAAAACCTTTCTTGCTTTACCCATTGTAACATCGCCGGAAGAAGAGATCAGTGTGTCTCGAAAGCTCGCACAAATAAAAGCATTTTGTTAGCCAAAGAACAGTATCGTCTATTCATTTTTGATTTTAAATATATACACACACACACACGAGCACACTGTGTCCCCTTTTGCGTGAAATCCATTTTTACATGAAACCCTTATAAGCTAATGCCCGCTGTTAACACATATATAAAACACATACAGTATATATACATGTGTGTGTGTGTATGTATGTATGTATATATATATATCACTGTGTATATGTGTGTTTGTATATATATATATATATATATATATATATATATATACACACACACACACACACACACACACACACATAAATATATTATATATATATATATATATATATATATATATATATATATATATATATATGTAGAGGTATTATTCATATATATATATATATATATATATATAACAGTGTATGTGCATATATATAGATATAGATATAGATATAGATATAGATATATATATATATATATATATATATATATATATATATATATACACACACACACACACACACACACACACACACACATATACATACTGTATATGACACACACACATTCTGCGCACAGGAGCTGCAGATGAAGATATGACAGAGCAGGAAATGCAGCAGCCATGAGCCAGCTGAATACTGATCCCTGCAGAGCTCTGCAAGGTGTGTGTGTATATATCTATCTGAATCTATGTATCTGTGTCTGTATATGTGTCTCTATCTATCTGTGTCTCTATACACAAATACTCACACACACACACACACACACACACACACACACCATATAGATATGTATATAGAGTGCTGAGCTCTGCAAGGTGTGTGTGTATATCTATCTGAATCTATGTATCTGTCTGTATCTGTGTCTCTATCTATCTGTGTCTCTATACACAAACACACACACACCATATAGATATGTATATAGAGTGCTGAGCTCTGCAAGGTGTGTGTGTGTATGTGTTTCTACAGTATGTCTGTACCCTATCTATCAGTCTGTGTGTCTATCTATCTATCTATCTATCTATCTATCTATCTATCTATCTATCTATCTATCTATCTATCTGTGTATCTATCTATCTATCTATCTATCTGTGTATCTATCTATCTATCTATCTGTGTATCTATCTATCTATCTATCTATCTATCTATCTATCTATCTATCTATCTATCTATCTATCTGTCTGTCTGTCTGTACATACACACACAGCATATAGATATGTATATACAGTATATATAGTACTGAGCCCTGCAAGGTGTGTGTATCTATTTTCTGTACTGTATCTACAGTACGTATAAACCGGATCCCTGCAGGACCCTGCAAGGTGTATGTGTATCTAACTGTATGTGTGTATGTCACTATCTGTGCATCGATTTGTATCTCTATCTATCTGTGTCTTTATAAACACACACACACACACACACACACACACACAGCATATAGATATGTATATATAGTACTGAGCCCTGCAAGATGTGTGTATCTATTTACTGTATCTATCTATCAATGTATCTTTGTATCTTATCTATACACACACAGAGCTATATATATATATATATATATATATATATATATATATCTATCTATCTATCTATCTATCTATCTATATATATATATATATATATATATATATATATATATTATAGTACTGAACCCTGCAGAGCTCTGCCAGGTGTATGTGTGTATCTATCTGTATCTATCTATCTGTCAATCAATCAATATATATATATAGTACAGAGCCCTGCAAGGTGTGTGCATCTATTTACTGTATCTATCTGTCTATCTGTCTATCTATTTACCTACCTACTGTATATATGTCACACACACACGCACACACACCATATAGATATGTATATATAGTACTGATCCCTGCAAGATGTGTGTCTGTGTCTATCTATCTATCTATCTATCTATCTATCTATCTATCTATCTATCTATCTATCTATCTATCTATCTATCTGTGTATCTATCTATCTATCTGTGTATCTATCTATCTATCTATCTATCTATCTATCTATCTATCTATCTATCTATCTATCTATCTATCTATCTATCTGTCTGTCTGTCTGTCTGTACATACACACACAGCATATAGATATGTATATACAGTATATATAGTACTGAGCCCTGCAAGGTGTGTGTATCTATTTTCTGTACTGTATCTACAGTACGTATAAACCGGATCCCTGCAGGACCCTGCAAGGTGTATGTGTATCTAACTGTATGTGTGTATGTCACTATCTGTGCATCGATTTGTATCTCTATCTATCTGTGTCTTTATAAACACACACACACACACACACACACACAGCATATAGATATGTATATATAGTACTGAGCCCTGCAAGATGTGTGTATCTATTTACTGTATCTATCTATCAATGTATCTTTGTATCTTATCTATACACACACAGAGCTATATATATATATATATATATATATATATATATATCTATCTATCTATCTATCTATCTATCTATCTATCTATATATATATATATATATATATATATATATATATATATATATTATAGTACTGAACCCTGCAGAGCTCTGCCAGGTGTATGTGTGTATCTATCTGTATCTATCTATCTGTCAATCAATCAATATATATATATAGTACAGAGCCCTGCAAGGTGTGTGCATCTATTTACTGTATCTATCTGTCTATCTGTCTATCTATTTACCTACCTACTGTATATATGTCACACACACACGCACACACACCATATAGATATGTATATATAGTACTGATCCCTGCAAGATGTGTGTCTGTGTCTATCTATCTATCTATCTATCTATCTATCTATCTATCTATCTATCTATCTATCTATATACACATACACACACACACCATATAGTACTGATGCTCCCTGCAAGGTGTGTGTGTGTGTGCATCTGTCTATCCATCTATCCGTCCAAATATCAGTGTATCTATCTATCTCTCTGTGTATCTATCTATCTATCTATCTATCCATGTCTGTATACACATACACACACACCATATAGATATGTATATATACTGTAGTACTGATCTCTGCAAGGTGTGTGTATCTGTCCATCCATCTATATATTAGTGTATCTATCTATCTATCTATCTATCTATCTATCTATCTATCTATCTATCTCTCTCTCTCTCTCTCTCTCTCTCTCTCTATCTATCTATCTATCTATCTATCTATCTATCTATGTCTATCTATATGTATCTATCTATGTGTATCTATCTGTGTGTATCTATCTGTGTCTATGTGTATCTATCTATGTGTATCTATCTATGTGTATATATCTGTGTCTATGTGTATCTATCTATGTGTATCTATCTGTGTCTATGTGTATCTATCTATGTGTATCTATCTGTGTCTATCTATGTCTATCTATGTCTATCTATGTCAATCTATGTCTATCTATCTGTGTTTATCTATGTCTATCTATCTATTTATCTATCTATCTATCTATCTATCTATCTGTGTATCTATCTATCTATCTATCTATCTATCTATCGTCTGTGTGTGTATCAATCAATCAATCTATCTATCTATCCATGTTTGTATACACACACACACACACACACACACACACCATATAGTACTGATGCTCCCTGCAAGGTGTGTGTGTGCATCTGTCTATCCATCTATCCATCCAAATATCAGTGTATCTATCTATCTATCTATCTATCTATCTATCTATCTATCTATCTATCTATCTATCTATCTATCTATCTTTCTATCTATCTATCTATCTATCTCTATCTTTCTATCTCTATCTATCTTTCTATCTATCTATGTGTATCTATCTATGTGTATCTATCTATGTGTATCTATCTGTGTCT